>NC_056743.1:788274239-788276739 GCF_019279795.1 Protopterus annectens
CAGAAATTGTAGTTTATTGACCATTTGGTCAGTTTGTCCATGTCTTTCAACTTTCTGGTTTAAAAGACCACATCTGCGCTCGTTTCCCATCTTTCCTGTAACTAACCTACTGGGTAGCAGTAGAAAGCCTTAAACTGATACAAGCCTTCTAGCTTAGAAGAGAGACTTTGGAGTGATTAAGTATCAGTTTTCTGTACTTTCTTGCTGTACTTGCTGGAAATCTGCATTTAGGCAGAAAACAGTTTTTATTGTGATTTAAAAGCTTGTTTTTTTCACATGTTGTACTTATTTGACTGCCTGCACTTTTAAAAAGTGTTTTTTTGTTTAAATAATTTGTTTAACTGTTGTAGGCTACACACTAAAGTGCAATAGCCTTTTCTGATCATTTGTAGTAGTTTAAAGCTGTTTTAAGTGTATTTTTTTACTGTTTTTGCCTTATCTTTTCAAAAAAACTAAAAATTCCTTGTTTCCCACCTTTCTAAGCTAGTATAGTCCAGTTTTCAGGGTAGTGCTGAATTCAGGGCTGTGATACTAGTTTCTGAGTTGCCCATACCTTACTTGGATAGAAGGAAGTTTCTCTGTTCATCTGTGAGAGAGGGGAGCTTTGAGCAACCTATCTGTCCTTGGAGGAGTGGTTCCAGCCCAGAAGTTAGTAGTTTATTGGTCATTTTGGGCTAATTTCTATCTCTTTCATTTCCTTACTATAATAACCGCGTTTGCACGGTTTTGCGCACCGAGCAGTGCCGGTTAGCTACGGTTAAATTATTCCCGGCTCCATTAAATCTCCTCTTCAGTTTTTCCCTTGAAACTAGTCTAACTCTCAACCTAAGCGCTCAGAAAGCATCTTACAGCCCAGCACTTGATCAAACCTAATAGCAAGCACTAATATACCCTGACACTGATTGCCCAGCAGGGCAAGGCTCTTTATTCCCCCCTCACTAACCAAGCGACTAAGCAGCTCACCCTACTAATCAGGCATGACCAAAGGGCAACTTCAGGTGCACTCTCCAGTCCAGCTGGTGAATCTGGGTATCCTGAGGCAATGTTACAACTGACTAATGTACACAATCCTCTCCTCCTACCACAAAACACTAACATATGCAAGAGATGCAGTTATACAGCCAAACTGGAAGCTATGCTGTCTCCACCCAAGACTGGAACAGACAGTCAAGAGGAGAAGGTTAACACTTGCACCACACCTCCAGCCGCACACAGACCTACTAAAACAGCACTGGCAAAAAATACACATAAATACATAAAATCATACTCGGAGGCTCTAAATAAAAATCTGCAAAAGCATTAGAGACCTCCAAAGCAGACATACAAACAACCTGCATGTCCCGTCACAAACCAGACAACACATGAAACACAAAATCAGTGTGCTGCACTATCACAGCCCTTAAGGTGAAATAACATACCTAACACACTAGTAATAGGTGACTCTATAGTCGGGCACACTGACGTCCCACTCACTAGGCTGGACAAGCAGAAGGTTACTGTTAGCTGCCTGTCGGGAGCCAGAATCTGCCACATAACATAAGCACTCGGGTCACTCCAGAACAATAACAAATATGACTCTGTCATTGTTCATGTTGGTGTGAATGACCTGAGACGTACCTCCCTGGATTACATGAAAAGAGACATGGAAGAGCTCTCTGATCATGCAGCCTAGGCTGGTATGACCCTGACCCTGATTAGCATCCTGCTCTCACCAAGAATGATACCTCAGTATAAAGAAAAAAACAATAAATTTCAACAATTGGCTAAGCTTCTGTTGTCATTCAAAGAGAATCCAGTGTCTGTCAGCCTGGGACGACATGCTCGACAAGCCGCATTGCTTCGCAAGAGATGGCTTGCACCTGTCACCCCTAGGGTTTCAAATACTGGCCAAGGCTCTTGCTGCCCCCATAGAGCCTTTTTTTAGGCAAGGCTCAAAAGTCAAACCCACCTCCGTAAACAGCACAATTAACAAAAAAACTGAGGTTTATGCTACTCAACGCCAGGAGTTTAAATCTCAAAATGCACGCGCTCGAAGCACTCCTCAGTATGGAGAATGTTGACATCTGTGCAATAACTGAAACCTGGTTCAAGGCTCTAGAGAGCTCCCCAGCACTACCGGGTAATAACTCATACCACACATTTCGGCCACAGAACACGGACCGAAACACAAAAGGAGGGGGTGTATCCATATTCATCAAGGATACCTACACCTCCAGGTTAGTGGCGCAGCATGATACCTCTGAGATCATCCATGTGCAACTAAAATCGGGCAAATCTGCAATGCAAATTGTGGCCTGCTACAGATCACCCTCCATGACCCAGGACCACCACTCCACCTTTCTGGAGACACTGGAAAACATGAAGGTCCTGCCGAACACCCTGATATTGGGCGTTTTCAATTACCCTAACATTCACTGGGAAAACTACTAGAGTACAAATTCCCAGGCCCAGCGTTTCCTGGAATACATCAACTCAAATACAATGGATCAGCTGGTAAACT
>NC_056743.1:788281739-788286739 GCF_019279795.1 Protopterus annectens
GGCATGAAACCATATTACTGATCACTAATAATCACGTCCCTTCTTAACCTTGCTTCCACTACTCATTCCCATAACTTCATGCTGTGACTGATCAGTTTAATCCCTCTGTAGTTACTACAGCTCTGCACATCACCCTTATTTTTAAAAATCGGTACCAAAATACTTTTTCTCCAATCCTCAGGCATCCTCTCACTTTCTAAGATTTCATTAAACAATCTGGTTAAAAACTCCACTGCCATTTCACCTAAACACCTCCATGCTTCCACAGGTATGTCATCTGGGCCAACAGTCATTCCATTCTTCATTCTCTTCATAGCTATCCTTACTTCGTCCTTGCTAATCCATTGTACTTCATGATTCACTATCCCTACATCATCCAACCTGCTCTCCCTCTCATTCTCTGCATTCATCAACCCCTCAAAGTACTCTTTCCATCTCCTCAACACACTCTCCTCGTTTGTGAGTATGTTTCCCGCATTATCCTTTATCACCTTTACCTGCTGCACATCTTTCCTAGCTCGGTCCCTCTGTCTAGCCAATCGGTATAGGTCCTTTTCTCCCTCCTTAGTGTCCAACCTTTCATACAGCTCTTCATATGCCTTATCCTTAGCCTTTGCCACCTCTCTCTTTGCCATGCACCTCATCTCCTTATACTCCTTTCTACTTTCTTCATCTCTCTGACAATCCCACTTCTTCTTTGCCAACCTCTTTCTCTGTATACTCTCCTGTACTTCCTCATTCCACCACCATGTCTCCTTGTCATCCTTCCTCTGTCCAGATGTGATACCAAGCAACTTTCTAGCCGTCTCTCTTACTAGCTGTGTTGTAATTACCCAATTATTTGGTAACTCTTCACTGCCACCCAGTGCCTGCCTTAACTCATCCCTGAACTCCACCTCACAATTACCCTTTTTCAATTTCCACCATTTGATCCTTGGTGCTGCCCTCACACTCCTCCTCCTCTTCTTGATCACCAACGTCATCCTACAAACCACCATCCTATGCTCCCTAACTACACTTTCTCCGGTCACCACTTTACAGTCTCCAATCTCCTTCAAACTGGCCCTCCTATATAAGATATAATCCACCTGTATGCATCTTCCTCCAATCTCCTTCAAACTGACCCTCCTACATAAGATATAATCCACCTGTATGCATCTTCCTCCACTCTTGTACGTCACCCTATGCTCCTCCCTCTTGTTAAAATACGTATTCACCAAAGCCATGTCCATCCTTTTCACAAAATCCACTACCATCTGACCTTCTGGATTCCTTTGTTTAACACCATACCTACCCATCACTTCCTCATCCCCTCTGTTCCCTTCACCAACATGCCCATTGAAATGTGCTCCAATCACCACTCTCTCACCCTTGGGTACAGTCATCACCACTTCATCCAATTCACTCCAAAATTTTCTTTCTCATCCATTGCACATCCAACTTGTGGAGCATATGCACTAACAACATTCATCATGACACCATCAATTTCCAGCTTCATAAACATCACTCTATCCGACACTTTTCACCTCCAAAACACTCTTAGCATACTGTTCCTTCAAGATAATGCCTATGCCATTTCTCCTCCCATCCACACCATGATAAAACAATTTGAACCCACCTCCGATACACCTAGCCTTACTACCCTTCCATCTGGTCTCTTGCACACACAATATAACAACCTTCCTTCTGTCCATCATATCAGCTAGCTCTCTCCCTATACCAGTCATACTGCCAACATTCAAAGTTCCGACCCTCACTACCACAGTCCTAGCCTTTCTCCTCTCTTCCTGCCTTCGGCCATGTCTTCCGCCTCTTCTCCTTCGGCCAACAGTAGCCCATTTTCCGCCAGCACCCAATATATGTGTGTGTGTGTGTGTGTGTGTGTGTGTGTGTGTGTGTGTGTATATATATATATATATATATATGTGTGTATATATATATATATATATATATATATGTGTGTATATATATATGTGTGTGTGTGTGTGTGTGTGTATATATATATATATATATATATATATATATATATATATATATATATATATATAAAATATATGCACGCGCGTGTGTGTGTGTGTGTATATATATATATATATATATATATATATATATATATCTATATATATATATATCTACGCTATCTTCTCTGTGAAACAACGAAATAACACAGAGGAAACGCAGTGCACATTCCAGATAAAATGTTTAATGCAATACAAACTCGCTGTATTCACACAATAAAAAGTCCAAATGATATGAACCAAGTAAGGACTTCCAAGTGATAAAAACAGGTTAAGCGCTTTCACCTACAGCATGTAGGCTTTTTCAGAACTAAGACACTTTGGTACTCAAGTGTTTAAATAACTTTTTGGCGCCAGAATCTTGCTGCTGCCCTTAAAGTAATATTGCTCCATTTTTTTAAAATGAGTACCCTCAAGTAATTACATAAACATTCCCTTATGTTCTTCTTTTGCCCTATAACATGTTGTGCTGTACTGTTCACTGTTAAAAATGATGAATATAAATTCTAACTATTTAAAATAAAAATAAAATTAGAATAAAAATAGAATTCTGTAGTAATACTTCATTGTTTACTAGAATTCCCTACACTGTGTTTGTTGTTTAATCTATAATAACTCTATATGTTTGATTAAGTATGCATCAACAATATTGTTTTAATGATTGTGACATATGCCCTTCCTTCTTAGTATTTATACGTTCATAATATTTATTTTGTGTTATATTGTGTAACCCAAATATTGTTTCTTACTTTCTTAACATTCTATTCAACAGTATGGGTTTGATTGATATGTTGCCATTCAATCCTGGTATGTTTGAAGCATCCGTGAAAAGTTGCCACCATACTTCTCTATAACTCAGTCTCTTTCCTATTACCTCCCTTTGGATTATATTTAATATGCTCTAATATGGCAAATTTAAAATTATGTTCTTCCCCTAACCCCCATACAATGCATTGTTACCATCTTTTCTCTTGATACTATACAGGTGATCGTATATCCTCTTTTTAAAGGGTCTTTCGGTCTTACCTATATAGTATCCGGGGCACATTTTACATTTTGCCATATAGATAACAAAATTGGTGTTACAATTTCCAGATTTGAACCTGATTTTGGTTTTGTTTATGTTGTCCAATGTTAACTCTCTTTCCTCCATTATAACCCCACGCTGATTACAATTGCCACATTTTTAGTAGCCTTGTGGTGGTTTTCCATATTGCTACCATCTTTGTTCAACTCACTATTCTCCAACAGTCTTTTTCAGTTACTTCCCATTTTGTATACAAAGTGTGGTCTTTCCCCTTTGTATCCAACCAGATTGTCATCTACCATAAAAACCTTCCAATAAGTTTCCATAATTCGTTTAATCAGATATACATAGGGACTATACTCTAAAACACATGTCCGTTGATATTTCCCTATGTTGTCAGTTATATTAGTGTTGTTTAATGTGTCTTTTATTCCTTCAAAACTCCCTAACAGTGGTAAATAGTTTTTCCCCCATTGCTGGATAACATACTGTTTTACGTCTCTCATCATTTCCCTATCGTATCCTCTTTCTTCGAATAGCCTAGTCACATAATCCATTTCCTCTTTCATTTCTTCATATCTTGATGTCATACGAGCTACCCTTATACACTGCCCTTTATAAATGTTGTATAATAATTTATTCGGATGGTTACTCATATATTGTAAATAATCGTTGGAAAATGTATTTTTCCTATATATATATATGTGATTTAAATCCTTCACTGTCATGTGAAATGAATGTGTCTAAATATGCTATTCCATTGGTGCTGAGTAAGTAAATTTTAAAAATTCACTACTTGAATTCAAAAAGGAGATAAATGTACCCAGTTCGTCCATATTACCATTCCACAAAATATAGATGTTGTCCAGAAACCTTGTGTAATGTTTCACGTTTAAACATAATGTTAGGGAATACCACTGTTTCCTCCCCGTCCAGCATGACTAAATTTGCAAATATCGGGGCACAGGCAGAGCCCATTGCTACACCCCTCTTTTGTCTGTAATATTCTCCTTCATAGTAGATGTAGTTATGTTGAAGGACCATAGAAATACAGTCCATAATCAAACTTATCTTGTCCCATTCTATGTTTGTGTGTTTCCTTATGCTGTTACAAAATGAATTCTAATCCTAGATATTTAGGAATACACGAGAATAAATCTATAACGTCAATCGTTACATATATAAGTTTATTGAAATCCTCTTGAATAGGGAAGTTTCCTAAGAAGTCCCAGGAGTCCTTGATTAGGTGTGGAATATGATTATAAATATCTTTTAGCCATGTATCTATAGCTACACCAAGTGGAAATGTTTTTGCTTGGCTCCGTGAAATAATTGGTCTAAATAGGGGGTCGGTTATGCTTTTATGTATCTTAGGAATCCCAACTAATGTTGCTAACACCGGATATTGTACCTTTAAAAAGTTGTACACCTCAGAGTTAATTCTGTCATCTATCCAAAGTTCTTCTATATATGAATCTATGCGCTGGTGTGCTATGTTAATCTCATTCAAAGATACTGTTTGATAATTCCCTGATTGTGTTAGTAAAACAAACATTTTGTTAGAATATTCCATCTTGTTGTATATGACCACTCCTCCTCCTTTATTCGGTTTCATTATACGAATTTTATGGTCTCCTCTTATGTTCCTTAATACTTCTCTTTCTCCTGATGTCAAATTGTCATTTGTTTTCTTCATTTTGTTTTTATTCTTAAGTCTATATATGTCCTTTAATACTTGTTTTTCGTACAATTCAACTCTAGAATTCATAGGTGGAACATATGTACTTTTTTTCTTTAAATTGTTTTCCCTAATGACTGTCTCCTGTGGTCTCTCGTTGTTCTTGTCCTGAAACAATGGACAAATTTAACTTCCTCGTAAACAGTTTGACTTCACATAAATAATTTACTAGTCTAAACTGGGGTGTTGGTATGTACTTAATACACTTAGATAATAG
>NC_056743.1:788304239-788310349 GCF_019279795.1 Protopterus annectens
TAACACAAATCCCTGACACCCTGCATCTGTCTGATGATTAACCTATTAACAGCCGCTGTAGGTGTCGGGTCAGATACCTTCCGAATGGGGCAATGTACTCAATCATAGGTGTAATGAGTAATGAGTACAAGGAGACGATGACCTACCCCGATCTAGATGTGAATCCCTGCACGATCAGGCGGGCAATGTAGAAGTTCTACCGAACCACGATAGCAACGTGTGTGTCGAACGAATGGTGACTGACAACCTGGGTCCCCAGATCCCTGGTAATTCCCCCCGTGCTCAGTGGACTGCCACCCATATGCCGGACAGGGGTGACCTCATTCTTCCCGATGGGTATGAGTATGCATCACCTGGCATGTAGCTGTAGGCCATGTCCCTGACAGCAGATATCCATATCTGGGAGGCCCCTTTGAAGGATATCTGTGTCAGATGTCCGTCCCACTATGGCACCGGTTAGCAGTAATCTACAAACAATGTCAGCCATAACACCCCTGTGTGTGCTTGTACTGTGGAAATGTAGATGTAGAAAAAGAGTGGACCCAGGGCAGAGCCCTGTGGGACACCGCCTGTGACAGGCAGTAAGTCCGACATGCTGCCAGCAACTATGACGCGTGGGTTGTGTCACCTAGCCAGTTTGCAACCCATCCTGCGATATGCGTGTTCACATCAAGCCGATGGGTTTATCAATGATACCCGAGGGGTATTGTGTTGAAGCCCTTTGCCAGGTCGAGGTAGGCTGTATGGACTGCATGACCCTCAACAATAGCCTCGGTGACTGTCCTAAAACGTCAACCAGGATTTAAGCATGAACCCCCTGACCAAGCAAAACTGGGTTGGATGCAAAGTATGCAGGTCCCCTATGTAAGTCATCTACGGGCAGTATGATCCTTCCCCATGTCTTTGCAGATAAGTCTTCTCATGGTAATGGGGCGGTAATAACCAGGGTCAGTGGAGGCACTGGCCCTGTGAAGTGGGACTACAGTCACCGTGCACCACAACTTGGGTGCGTTACCGAGGTGAGGCTAAGAATAAACAGCTGTCCCAACTGTGGGTCTAATTCCTCAATGAGATCGCGGAGTACACAGTCGGGACACCAGCTGGTCCCATGGATGCTGTGTTCACTACCTTGGACAGAGCATTTCCCACCGTCGCGTTACAGAACATTCGGGGACCACAAACCGCTGGTACAGACATCTCTCCATGTGGGGGGGAGGGGTGGAGATGTCTTCACCGAACCTGTCAGCCCGTATGTTGGCAATGTGTGTATGTTCAGTAAACTCCACATCATTGTGAACCCAGTCAGAGCATATCTGGGAGTTACCTCCCAGGTGTCCAGCATAGCAAATGAAGGCCGTATGATTGTCTGTCGAGTCCCTGGAGATATATCAGTGGAACCTGCCTCGGACTATGTCATGTCAGCCTGTAGCTCTTCACATATAATGAGCAAGGGTGTCATACCTCACAAGGTGTCTGCTCTGCCTTGTAGTAGGCACCTCCTCTCGTTCCATTACAGCTTGTGTATGGCTGGGGTACACCACACTGGATGCTTGGCATTGGTACAATGAACCACAGTTGGGTAAGGGAATGCCTGATCCATGCAGTCCTGTAGGTGCCGGTAGAAGGCATATGTAAGTGATGCAGTGGCTTGAGTAATGTTGACCACTGGCTCAGGGTCCTTAAAGGAGACCACAGTAGTGTTCAGAATTGTGAATCGGCCTTTGAGAAAGCCATGTGTATGGTAACGGCAACACCCACAGCATCGTATGTCAATAGCAGAATCCATTGTCCAAATAACATAGATTAACTTCAGTATTACAATATGTATTATTATACATTTATTGATATGTGTCTGCTAAGTACACTTGCAAATGGCCGGTAAGACCGGGCCAAAGTGCTCGTGATTTACCTGTTATGGTGGTGTCATTCCGACAATAAAGTGGCGATACTTCCCTACTGGGACCTCTGGGGATTATTTAAAGCGGTTGTTAACCTGCATCATTGGATGTACACCATTTGGTTCCGGCTTTTTAAAACCTGGTTTCCGTAGCACTACACACTATGGGTAGTCAAGCAGACATCCACGATTGGGGAACACACAGCAGCAGTCAAAACCACTCGCCACATGGACACAGTCCGACAAGCTCTACACTTTACATATGCACATTGGTGTCCATTGTAGGACCCAAAAATTGTCCCGTATGGAGTACCTGCCAGCCTTCATCGTCCAACCAGGAGAAGCAACAGTCGTGACCACGGCACAGCTAGACATATGCACCACCAGCGTGTTTAATGTTGATGACAAGTGTCCATGAAATGCAGGATATATGAACAGAAAACCCCAGACTGTCGAGTCCATAGACGTTCGTCCACATCCCAGTCCCGCACACATGAAGGATTTGTAATGGGTACTGACGACTGTTGCAGCCATGGGATCCTGGGTATGCAGAAACGGGGCTCGGTGTTATTTGGCAGATAAGCCGTCGTCCCGCCCCGTGGGAGGGATGTGGGTATAGCACATGCGTTATTCCCCACTAATAATGCAAAACATCCACCGGAGAATGCTAAATGCAGCTGTGAAATGTGAACAGCCCTATACCAGTGTCCAGTAGGCATTACCCATGGATGGACAAACGTATGGCCAAGATGGCACCCATAACTGCAAACCCGGTGGAATTACACATCTGCAGGAATGCATAACACAGGAAATACAGGTGGGAACTACAGTGGACACTCCCCATACAAAGTCGGACTGCCGTGCGAATACCGGCGTACGCAGCACTCAATCTGCCAGCACCAAAATGGGGACTACTCGCTGCCATGCTGCGGAACAAATGGGCGACCTGTGGAACACATACTAATGGCACACCAACAACGTCAACTAGGAAGTTCAGTCAAAACCACCCGCCAGATGGACACAGTCCAACAAGTTCTACACTTTACATATGCACATTGGTGTCCATTGTAGGACCCAAAAATTGATACCTATGGAACATCATATAGCCGTTATCGTTCAACCAGAAGAAGCGACACCTGTAACTACGGCACGGCTAGACATATGCACCACCAGCGTTATTATGGTTGATAAGTGTCCATGAAATGCAGGACATATGCACAGAAATACCCAGAGTTCTGAGTACATAGAAGTGCGTCCACATCCCAGTCCCGCACACATGAAGGATGTGTAATGGGTACCGTTGAGGGTTGCAGACATGGGATCATGGGTATGCAGAAATGGGGCTCGGTGTTGATTGGCAGATAATCCGTCGTCCCGCCCCGTGGGAGGGATGTGGGTATAGCACATGCGTTACTCCCCACTAATAATGCAAATCATCCACCGGAGAATGCTAAATGCAGCTGTGAAATGTGTACAGCCCTATACCAGTGTCCAGTAGGCAATTCCATGGGCCGGACAAGCGTACGACCAAGATGGTCACCCATAACTGCAAACCCGTTGTAATTCCACAGCTGCAGTAAGGCATAACACAGAAAATACAGATAGGGACCACAGCACACACCCCCCCATACAAAGCCAGACCGGCGTGCGAATACCGGCGTAGACAGCACTCAATCTGCCAGCAAGAAAATGGGGATCACTCGCTTCCATACTGCGGAACAAATGGGCGATCTGCGGAACACATAGTAATGGCACACCAACAACGTCAACTAGGAAGGTTATAGGATGGTTAAGCTATGGCGTACCCACATATAAAGAACATCCTTCAATGAATTAATAGGATCCACATGTTATGGTGGTGTTATGACAGTACAGTGGCGGATATTTCCTATTGTGACTTCTGAGGATTATGTAAAGCAGTTGCTAACCTGCATCTGTGGATGTACACCATTCGGTTTCAGGTTTGAAAGACCTGGATGTCGTAGCACTACATAATATGTGTAGTCAAACACACATCCGCGATTGGGGAACATACATCAGCAGTCAAACCCACTGGCCAGATGGACACAGTGCAACAGGTTCTACACTTTACATATGCACATCGGTGTCCATTGTAGGACCCAAAAATTTAACCCTATGCAATATAAACGTGATGGAGGAAGTGACGCTGAAGGCGTAACAGCCGTGACTACGGCACAGTTAGACATATGCACCACCAGCGTGTTTAAGGTTGATGACAGGTGTCCATGAAATGCAGGACATATGAGCAGAAATACCCATATGGCCGAGTCCATAGAAGTGCGTCCACATCTCAGTCCCGCACATGAAGAATGTATAATGGGTACCGTCGAGGGCTGCAGCCATGGGATCGTGGGTATGCAGAAATGGGGCTCGGTGTTGTTTGGCAGATAATCCGTTGTCCCGCCCCGTGGGAGGGATGTGGGTATAGCACATGCCTTACCCCTACCAATAATGAAAACCATCCACATAAAATGCTAAATGTAGCTATGAAATGGGTACAGCCCTATACCAGTGTCCAGTAGGCATTTCCCAAGGATGGACAAACGTACGACCAAGATGGCACCCATAACTGCAAACCTGGTGGAATTACACAGCTGTAGTAAGGCATAACACAGGGAAATGAGATAGGGACTACAGTAGAGACTCCACATACAAAGTCAGACCGCCGTGCGAATACCGGCGTACACAGCACTCAATCTGCCAGCAAGAAAATGGGGATCACTCGCTACCATACTGCGGAACACATGGGCGACCTGCGGAACACATACTAATGGCACACCAACAAAGTCAACTAGGAAAGTCATAGGATCCTTAAACTATGGCATTCACGCATATAAAGAACATCCTTCAATGAATTAATAGGATCTACATGTTTTGGTTGTGTCATTTTGACAATACAGTGGCGGAAATTTCCTAATGGGACATCTGAGGATTAGTTAAAGCATTTCCTAGCCTGCATCATTGGATATACACCATCCGTTTTCAGTTTAGAATAACCTGGTTAACGTAGCACTACATAATATGTGTAGCAAGCAGACATCCGCAATTGGGGAACATACAGCAGCAGTCAAACCCACTGGCCAGATGGACACACTCCAACAAGGTCTACACTGTACATATGCACAATGGTGTTCATAGTAGGACCCCAAAGATTAATCCGTACGCAATGTCAACCAGCTGCGATCGAGAGACCCAGAAGAACTGACAGCCGTGACTACGGTACAGCAATGAACATATGCACCCCCAGCGTGTTCAAGGTTGATGACAACTGTCCACGGAATGCAGGACATATGAACAGACATTCCCAGATTGTAGAGTCCATAGAGGTGCATCCACATCCCATTCCGCACACACACATGGCGGATGTGTAATGGGTACCGTCGAGGTTGCAGCCATGGGATCCTGGGTATGCAGAAGCGGGGCTCGGTGTTGTTTGGCAGATATCGTTGTCCGCACCGTGGGAGGATGTGGGAGTATGCGTGCCTTACTCCCCACTAATTGTGCAAAGCATCCACGGCTAATGCTAGATGCAGGTGTGAAATGTGTACTGCTCCATACCAGTGTCCAGTAGGCAATCGCTAGGGATGGACAAAGCGTGACCAAGATGGCACCCATAACTGCAAACCTGGTGGAATCACACAGCTGCAGTGAGGGCATAACACAGGAAATACAGATAGGGACTACAGTAGATACTCCCATACAAAGCCAGACTGCTGTGCGAATACCGGCGTACACAGCACTCAATCTGCCAGCACCAAAATGGGGATCACACGCTTATACCACGGAACAAATGGGTGACCTGTGGAACACATACCAATGGCACAATATCAACGTCAGCTAGGAAAGTCATCACGATGGTCCAAACTATGGCGTTCCCACCTATGAAGAACATCCTTCAGTGAATTAATAGGATAAATGTCAACTGACCATGGAATACACCTAATCAACATCAAGGACCCGCTGGCACCTTATGGCACACAAACCAAAAAAAATCCCCCAAAATAGGTTAAAAAAAATGAAACCCAAAGGGAAAAAAAAAACCGGTTTTTTTTTTTTTGGGAAAAAATGTCCCCGAAAAAAAGGGGTTTTTTCACCAAAAAAAAAATTTTTTTTTTGGGGTTTTTTAACCAAAAAAAAAAGGTTTTCCTTTACAAAAATGGGGGGAAAAAGGCTTTCACCCCATTTTTTGGGG
>NC_056743.1:788310849-788385849 GCF_019279795.1 Protopterus annectens
AATGGCACACTGTGCCCCCATTTTTGCAAACATTATTATGCTTATGTGAGAGCAGAAGTGTATTTTTAAATCCCCTTACACTAGTTTATGGGATGTCTATGGACGTTACATCGATGATTTGTTTTTTGTGTGGAAGGGGGATGAGTATGATGTGGAAGAATTTGTTGAATTTGTTAATGGAACAACTGATTTCCTTCAATTTAAGTTTGAATACAGGAAGGATGTTATTAATTATTTAGATGTGTTAGTAAGAACCCTGAACATAAATGTTTAGTTAGTAATGTGCACAGGAAACCTACTTACAGTAATAGCCTGTTAGACTACCAAAGTTGGCATCCAGAGCACATTAAGAAAGGCCTGGTGAAAGGACAGTATGTACGAATTTCATGTATGACCACAAGGGATGGTGATATTTGTGAGCAAAGTACATAGTTGAAAGAGATGTTGGAAGCAAGGGGGTACCCATTGAAATTAATTGGCAGGGTGTATGATAAAATTCTCACCAAGAGGGGGGGTAGGCGTTTTTGCACCCTTGTTAAACAAAGAATACCAGAGTCCCCAAATGGATTCCAACATTGTAGTCATACAGAATGATTTTAAGGAAGTATTTTCTAAACCTACGTGGAAGTTATCAGTTGTTACAAAATTTTGTGCTGACTATAAGGCTATTACACATATTTTGTTTAAAAATTGGACTATTTTTAACCATCAAACCAACATTTTGGGGAAAGTGGGGAAAAAATGATATTTATAGGAGGGGAGTGTCTTTCAAACAACTGTTGTAGAGGAACAACGAGGTTGGACAAACACAGGCTAAGGGGATCAAGCCTTCTGTTTTTTGTTCAGTGTCCCTTTATTGGTAGAGGTAATTACATACGTATTAACAGTATCAAAATTAATATTTTAGGGAGTTATTCTTGTTACACCAAGGGAGTGGCTTATGGAGCCACATGTTGTTTATGTCCAGGTTTTTATATTGGGAAGACGAAAAAAATTCAGGGAGAGGATTTAAGAGCATATCAGAGACATCAATACCTCTAACCCCAATAATGCTTGGTATAAACATGTAACACAATTTCCTGGACACAATTTTAAATTTTTCATAAATGAAAAAGTGGCTTACAATATTAGGAGAGGACCATGGGAGGATTACCTTAATTTTAAGGAATTATGGTGGCAAATTAAACTTAATGCCACTTGTCCCCCTGGCCTCAATGACAGTATTAGTTTCAACAGCTTCTTGAAGTTACGTATGCATTTTGGATGAACTGAATATTAGCTTATGTTGCTATTGATATTTATTAATAATGTTTTTAAATAGGTAGTTATTGTTTTTGTATATATTTGTTAGTTTCAATGATTTTGTATATTTATGTACTGTGGTTTCTAGTCAAATAGTCCTATTAATTCACATATGCTCAATTATGTATTTAAATCCTGTATTTAAAGTGAGGCAAACAAATGGTGTTTGTATTCTGATGAAGTCAGCTGTGCTTGCTGACGAAAGAGCTCAATAAATTGTTTGAACTAAAGTTGGTGGTGTTCTGTGGTTTGGTTTCATCAGCTGTTGGTCGTATTGTCAAAGACCTTTCGTGTGGTTCCTGATTAAATGCGGATTCCCCACCAGGTTTAAATGAAAACCTTAAGTGTGAAATTAAATAGCAAAACTAATACTGTTTTTCATTAACATTTACTGGAAATGATTTATAATGTTGTACTTGTTAATCTTGTTTTACTTCTATATATATCAACGCATTAGAAAGGTTGTTTGTAAAGCCGCACTACAAGTCTCTATTTTATGCAACACACTAAAATCGAACTTTTGGATAAGGTCATGTTACTTACTTAATATTACTACCTGAGATATTTTTTTAACTACTGCTAAAAGGGAAACATTTTGAGTTTGTCATGGTCTACTTACTGTTATAAATGTCTGCATTTTCATTGCTTCACTACTATGCCACAAAACTCCTTCTTTTAAATAGTACGGCTTGATTTTGTTTTATGGCTTGCTTTTATGTATAAATACAGAAACACAATTTCAACACTGTTTTAGTCTGATGAAGTTCTGTACACTGTAATAAAGGAACGAAAGCGCCCAACACTGGTTTGGGCTTGTTTTTTGTCTTCTAAAAGTGAAGAAGTTATTTCTTTTGTTTATCCTCAATTCTTTATGTCAGTTTAACAGTTATTTTATACCATATCTGATTCCTTACTATGGCCGAAGACATACAAGTGAAAATGCTGCTCTAGTAGACAATCTCTTCTTGACCTCACACAACTATCTATTCCACCAGATTGCTCATCGATGCATGATATATCTCCAAACCTACTGCAAATATTGGATGATATGGAAAATTCATCGGCCAACGCTAAACAAATTATTACCACTTTAGTTCACCGCTCTGCGACACAACCACAAGACTTATCAGTTTTCCAAAACCAGCAACAAAACTTACTACCTGCATAAGACCATCAGTGTTTATCTTTGCACAACCGACAGCAAAATTGATGCATTCACAAAACCAACAACTACCTACATGGTCTCCCGAAGACCAGCAGGGTTTATCTTCACAAAGCAGACAGCACAAATTAATGCATTCTCAAAACCTACAACAACTACCTACAATGTCTTCTCATAATGTCGCTCAAGACAATACGGTTTCAGCTGACTTACTTAAATTTCTTTAAACGGGTAATAATCCAAACCTTTCTGTAA
This sequence comes from Protopterus annectens, assembly GCF_019279795.1. Lineage (NCBI taxonomy): Eukaryota > Metazoa > Chordata > Ceratodontiformes > Protopteridae > Protopterus > Protopterus annectens. The sequence continues at coordinate 788,313,569 of NC_056743.1, forward strand.
TGATCAACAACAGGGAGATTTCAAGTACATCGGCTTCGGACTCCTCGAACTAGAATGATATTTACCACTGCAAATCTTTACTCTTCAGGTTGGAAAGAATGCTGACCATTTTTAAAAACATTGAATAAGGCAATTTCTACTTGAATACCTGCTTAAGAAATAATATAGTACCTCTTGGACAGAGATTTACTAAATTCCCTAATAATACCACTAGGGGCTCTGCTCTGTACAATAATTTTGTTTCTATTTACAATGAAATGGGTCTAACTGTTGAGAGTACTTTACTCAAACACAATTCTCTCAAACTGGAAGATATTAAGAAAGAAATCACAGAATTACACTCTTATGTTCTCCAACACCCCGGCTGTCCCCTGGTCCAACATATTTTTAATGGCATCCACCCAAGAGTAAAGAGGCACATAGTAACCATTGTGCACCGGAAGAAAAATAAATTGCAGAGAGACTTATTACAATATTAAAATCGGTTGGCTTACCCATTAAGGAGTGATCGAAAATAAAAGTTCAGCTACAAGTGGATACGTAGAGGGGCTTGTAATAACCAGACATCTTTAAACTACTCTCATGCCAACCAGGCTATGTTGGACTACTGAGATCCTCCGGTTCAAGTACTTCAGGCAGCTCATTCTGAGAATAATGTGGATGCAGTCTCTTAAGCACCACGACCAGAAATTCAGCAGCTACAAACGGATGCTCCAAAGGATTGCTACGCAACCTGAAAGTAGACTTAAGGGTATACATACAGTCTGGGTTTTACTCCCCTTTCCCTTAAAGACAGGTTTACTAAGTGCATGTGACCAGTCTTGAGCAATCTAAATAACAGATACAAGTAACATGCAAGTTCTTGCTGAAGGGTTCTCAGGTCATTATTACCAATTCTGTCTCCTCCCTGTGCTTTGTTTGCATCCAGTTTGCGCAGTTCTTTTTCAATATAATCTAATTTGATTCCATTATCTGGGGTTACCTGGATGTCACTAGGACAACTTATCACTCTCTTTGTAGAGTCAAACTGTTTTGCATAAGATTTTGTAAATATATCTATAATATGTTGCGTCTGAGAAGAAATTTCAGAATCTACACATAGATTATCAATTTGTTTGTCTTTACTCCTTCCACATGTTATGTTATCTAAACGTTTCCTGTTATGCTCAATATAATGGTGCTGAAAGATTAAATGGAAGTTCCAATAAATCCAGAGAAATGCATCTCAATCCAGCCTGAGGAAAAATGAGAAAACTCAGTTTTGCAAAGAAAGGCAGACATCATGGCAAACATGGAAATATTACCAACAAACAAAACAAGCGAGATCTAAAATAATATTTTAGAACTTCTACAGGTATAAGACAGCAGAAGAAAAGAACGAGGAGGTGTGGAGATGAAGGAATAATTTTTCAAATATGTCAAAAAAAAAAAAAGATGAGAAAGAAGAAGTAATTGCTTAATGGATGAGGTGGTAAAGGCAATCACTTGGAAACTAAATGGGTCTTCCACTGCCAAAGGACTACAGGTTACAGGACAGGTGAATACCCACCAAGATGATATCTTAGCTCTCCAAGATCTCAGAGGCTTACTAGCAATAAAAAAATGGATTGCAAAATTTCTTTACAGACATTTAACAAAAGTTTTTATACATTTAAAAACATCTGGGCATGCCTTCCTCTTCTTCACTTAAGAGATGAAATGTTGACAGATGAGTTTCTCTCTCATAAGGAATATGTGGCATCAGTCTATCATATACTTAACACTTAAATTGGAATGCATTGCACCTGGAATAAAATATATAAATATGCACTTTATCAATGTTTTGTTTTATTATCTGCATCATGAAATATGTTATCACATTTGAAAGATATAAGGCAAAAGAAAATAAACAGTTTTTCAACAAAAACTGAAAAGTGTAACTTGTTTAAAAAGTTTTATAAATCTTTTTGGTGAGAAATGGGATTCTTGTTTTATATATGCAACCAGTTAATTATGCAAAAGAAACACAAGGTATTACAAAATAATGAAATCAATATGTGTACATAATATTAAAACAAGACTGTATAAAAGATTATTTATCCAGAGAAAAAAATAACTAAATATATAAGGTGAGAAAAAGGAACAGAGCTGTAGATCTTTCATTTATGTACTGTGGAGCTCTGCAAAGTAGAGCAAATGAATGTCCCTCATTGCAGTACTAGATATAAAAAATCCTATTTTTTTTTGTGTGGACTGACAGGTAATAAGTTAAACACAGTATACACATTCTCACTATGTGGTTGGTGGAAGAAGAGTAACAACATGAAAAACACACAACTGGTAACATAAAAAACAACAGTGCAATGACACCCTGTTTATTATCCAGAAATATAATTAATACTAATCAGAAAACAATCTCTTTCAGAACTGACCTGATCCACTGTGTGGTCCACTCTTTACATACGTATCCCAAAAGGTTTTCTGTCGAGGAAAAAAAGAAATCTGTAAAATCACCAAAGTAAGTTTTTTTCCCCTCGCATTTGAGGATTTAATTTAAAATAAAAACTCGAGCATGGTGCTTCAAGTATGATTGCCTGCAAAGTGAAAAAGCAGTGTTATGAGAGTCATAAACAAATGGTTAATATGCCAAATATGTGAAGGTGTCAAAGTTTCCCTCTTCTGCCAGTAGAGCACACAGCATGAACAGGAGAAAGAAAGATGGTAATCTGTTTTAGTATGCTTTAACAGAACTGCGTATGCCTATGGAGACAGGAACAGGAAATCCTGATTGGTATAACATAGTTATACAAGTTACAGCAATTGCATAGGCCGAGACATGCTAGATAAGAACACCTGTACTGCATCCAAGCAAGTGAATATCACAACTTTTCATCAGCACATGTATAGCATATGTACAGCAGCAAAACATACATAGAAAATGTTCAGTGGCTGGAGTGATGACAACATGGAAACTTAGCTCTTTACCATAAATAAGTTTACAAAACAGATGGAACTCAAACAAGCAAATATTAAACATAAGTTTGAAAAACAACTACAATAAGGAAAATAAATTTCAATATAAAGATGAAATAAAGATTACTAAAATACTAATGCACAAAATATTAAGACAGCAGTAAGAGTAACAAAATATAAATTCGCATCCAAGTTAAAAATGTCAACAGTTCATTCTCATAATGAAATTTCATGTAAAAGTACAAATCTTCATGATCTTTGACTGACTTCTGTATAACAATACAGATTTAGTTGGAAACTAAAATTATTATTTTTTTTTTTACTTCTTAAGAAAAATGACCTTGTCAAAGCCACCAGGAGAGTACTGTGTCAGGTCAAACTGATCATTTTGCCACATGGAGTTCACCAGCCATCTGCTCCAGAAACATTTTTTCTGGATCAATTTTACTGAAGGTTTTGAGTATCATATACACGTCACATGTGAAATGATATACCTGATAACTGGCATATCAAATGTAATATTACATTAAGACAAAACACCCTCCTCCCACAAAAACATTTCCATAGTTCTCAGATACCATTAACTGGCATTGACATGTATTCCATGGTCAAAACATCTACTTATGCATATGTCTCGTGACATAACCAGTGATCATGTGCTTCTCTCTTCTTTATCAGATTAGATACAAAGAAAATGTTGAGGTCTTCCCATTTAACTGTATAACTGCTGCCAATTTCCCCATCATTATATTTTAGTCAACCATAAGCATTTTTGTTAACATAGGCTGCATATATTTTACAATAATGACATTGTTACATCTCCCAATGAACACACCAGCATTTTACCTGTAGCAATAAAAGACAAGCTGATAGGACTTTGGTTTAATGCCTCATTTTCAGGGATGACATGCCAAGAGTGTCACAGTATTTTTAGTATCCATGAATGAAACACACACACACACACACACACACACACACACACACACACACACACACACATCTGTATATGAATATAGTGCTACATTCCTAATTTGTCTTCTTGGAAAATGAGGCACTATGGCAAGGTTCCTGTCTGCTTTTTCTGCTAGCTCAAGTGACATTACCATTTATTGATCTAGATCATGTACTATGAATGAATAAATATTTATATGATTTGGTGTCACAATGAACATCAGATGACAGCCTTGTGAATAGATCTTTACTAGAAGGTTAAAACATACATGTAGAAGTCAAAGAAAAAAAATGATACTACACAGAGAAAGAGCAATGATTGATTTTAATATCTGTGTGACCTGTTGAAAATATAAAGCCCTTGGCTTTAAATCTTTTCTTTCGGACTCCTGTTAGGGGTCACCACAGTGGATCATCTGTTTCTATTTCTTTCTGTCCTCTGCATCTTGCTCTGTCACACCAACCACCTTGAGGTCCTCTCTCACCACATCGATAAACCTTATCTTAGGCCTTCCTCTTTTCCCCTTTCCTGGAAGCTCCATCCTTAGCAACCTTCTCCGAATATACCCAGCTTCTGTCTTCAACACATGTCCAAACCAAAGTTATCTCGCCTCCCTGGCTTTGTCTCCAAACTATCCAACCTAAGCTGACCCTCTAATATACTAATTTCTAATCCTGTCTGTTATAGTCACACCCAATCCAAATCTTAACATATTTAACTCTGACACTTCCAGTTCTGACTCCTGTCTTTTCATCAGTGCCACTGTCTCCAACCCATATAACATAGCGGAGTCTCACTACAATCTTGTAGGCCTTCTCTTTCACTCTTACTGGTACCCATCTGTCACAAATCACTCCTGACACACTTCTCTACTTATGCCATCTTGCCTGCACTCTCTTCTTTACCTCTTCCACACTGACCATTATTCTGAAATGCTGATCCCAAGTATTTAACCTCATCTACCTTCGCCAACTCTACTCCCTGCATCCACACCATTCCTGTCTTCCCACTCATTCACACACACATTCTGTCTTAGTCCTGCTGACCTTCATTCCTCTCCCCTCTAGAGTACATCTCCACCTCTCCAGGGTCTCCTCAACCTGTTCCCTACTCTCACTACAAATCACAGTGTCATCTGCAAACCTCTTAGTACATGGGGACTCCTGTCTGATCTCATCTGTCAACCTATCACCATTGCAAATAAGAAAGGGCTCAGAGCTGATTCTTGATGTAATTCCACCTCCACCTTGAATGCATCTGTCACTCCTACCACACACCTCACCACTGTCACACTGCCCTCATACATATCCTGTACCACTCTTATATACTTCTCTGCCACTCATGACTTCCTCACTCAACACTGCAACTCCTCTCTAGGCACCCTGTCATATGCTTTCTCAAAGTCCACAAAGACACAATGCAACTCCTCCTGACTCTCTCTATACTTCTCCATCAACACCCTCAGGGCAAACATCGCATCTGTAGTGCAATTTCCTGGCATGAAACCATACCGCTGCTCACTAATCATCACTTCCCTCCTTAACTTAGCTTCCACTACTCTGTCTCATATCATGCTGTGGCTGATCAGTTTTATCCCTCTGTAGTTACTACAACTCTGCACATCATCCTTATTCTTAAAAACTGGAACCAATATACTTCTCCACTCCTCAGGCGTCCTCTCACTTTCCAAGATTTTATTAAAATATCTGGTTAAAAGAACTCTGCCATCTCTCCTAAACACCTCCATGCTTCCACAGGTATGTCATCTGGGCCAACAGCCTCTCCATTCTTCATCCTCTTCATAGCTGTCCTTACTCTTCCTTGCTAATCTGTTGCACTTCCTGATTCACTATCCCCACACATCATCCAACCTTCTCTCTGTCTCTCTCATCCATTCATCAGCCCTTTCCATCTGCTTAACACACACTCCTCACTTGTGAGTACATTTCTGTCTTTATTCTTTATCACCCTAACCTGCTGCACATCTTTCCCAGCCTGGTCCCCCTGAATAGCCAATTGGTACATGTCCTTTTCTCCCTCCTTAGTGTCCAACCTTTCAAACAGCTCGCCATATGCCTTATCCTTAGCCTTCACCACCTCTCTCTTCCCCATACACCTCATCTCCTTGTACTCCTCTCTGTTTTCTTCATTTCTCTGACAATGCCACTTCTTTGTCAATCTCTTCTTCTGTATAATCTCCTGTACTTCCTTATTCTACCACCAGGTCTCCTTGTCCCCCTTCCTCTCTCCAGAAGTCACACCACGCACCTTTCTAGCCATTTCCCTTATCACCTCTGCTGTGGTTGCCCAGCTATCTTGTAACTCTTCACTGGCACCCAGTGCCTGTCTTAACTCTTTCCTGAACTCCACCTTACAGTTATCCTTTTTCAACTTCCGCCATTTGACCCTTGGCACTGCCCTCACTCTTCTCTTCTTCTTGATTGCCAATGTCATCCTACAGGACACAATCTTGTGCTGCCTAACTACACTTCCCCTGTTACCACTTCACAGTCTCCAATCTCCTTCAGACTGACCCTCATGCATATGATATAATCCACCTGTGTGCATCTTCCCCCACTCTTGTATGTCACCCTATGCTCCTCCCTCTTCTTATAATACGTATTCACCACAGCCATGTCCTTACTTTTTACAAAATCCACTACCGTCTGACCCTCTGCATTCCTCTCCTTAACACCATACCTACCCATCACCTCCTCATCCCCTCTGTTCCCTTAGAAAAATATTAATTCTGGTGTGATGTCCACATTCATAATTTGACTAGGAAATGAAAGGTAGAGTGCTTTCTCTGCCTCTGGATAACATGGTACAGTATCTATGTAGAGATTTCTGTCCTCTGTAATGAGTTGGTGATGATGCTGGTGACTATAGACATTGACCTCAATGCTTAGACAATATTCAAAACATTAAAGTGGATTTTGGTTTTAATATATTAAACATCGATACTATGAAAATCCTCTAAGTAGGTCTGCAGTTAGAATTGCTCCTGTATTGTGAATGAAGACTAACTCAAGCTACTACAGTGTAAATTAAAAGCATAATACAGATTCAGTGGCCACCACAGCATGTAGCTAAAGGATGTGCTAGTATTTGTTGCCTGCAAGTGAGTTTTGCATGTGCTATCTGTCATTTTTGCAGTGAATCTCATATGATTTATCAATTAGTATAGTGTGCAAGTGTATATCAACCATGGACCATTTCATTTAGACATTTTTCCCATCTGTCCCTTTGATCATTAAGTGTTCCTTTCCTGCCTGGAGAATTTGTCCCCAATCCTACAAGTATCCAAGGATAGTAGAAACAAAAGGCAAACAAATGGAGATTATGACTGTCGTCCTGTAGGACTTATGCTTAGTTTCTAGCATTCTATCCCTCACCCAGTGGACTGATATCTATCTTATCTAAGTAGAACATGTAATGCAGACCCAGTAGTGTGTGAATGCTTCTGCATGTGTGCAGTAATCTGCCTACAGCACTATTTACCATTTTCTTGGTGTATCAAAGCAAAGGCATACTTTACTCCATACTCCACTTGGCTTTATGAGTGGTTTTGTGGCTGTAATATGGTAAACTTGGCCACCTCCACCCATGCTAGCATTCTGGCAATGAAGGCATATGTGTTGACTTTAACCCTGCCATTGAGGGTTGACATTTGCACATCCTATGCCATTCCCTGTGTATGTGCATGCCTTCCCATACACACGTGCTCATAAGGACTACCATCAGCAGTTTGGGCTCACCAAGCACACATTCCCCTGATCCTGTACCCACTACTAACATGCAAGCCTCCTCCTGCATGGGTGTCAGTTGACCTTACTGGAATTACCATCACCCTCCTCTCAGGATGGTGTAGGCGAGTGTAAACCACTCATTCCCATTCTCCTTTGTCCAGCTCCTCCACTGCCCAAGCCTTTAACTGAACTTTGGTCATCAGTGTCATAATTAGGACTTTGTCCTTCTATACTACAGAACCAGACTTCCATCCACACAAGCTCATAACAATGAAATGAATCTGTAACCCTCTGCTCTGGGACCTACAATCAGTTAGTTTTATACTGAATGCACATTTAAACTCACAATTTTTGAAAGTCTGGATTCCAGACTGGCTCTCCGCAGATGAACCTCCACTACTTTGCTTAATCAAGAATGGAGGAAAAGGAAGACATTGCTTATTTGGGACTATCCCTATTTTATTTTGAGGTAGTGCAACATCAATGGCAGCATATTAAATTTCAGGGACTGTAGGGTTAAGCACCCCGTCCAATAATGCTTGGTCTTTTTTTTTTTTTTTTTTTTAGATTTCATGAAAGTGATGGGTAGAGCTCCACCACTATAATGCCTGGTGCCTTTTTAAATTCAGTGTAAAAAAGCGACTTTTATTATCCTTTGTTTTATTTTCAGTAAATCTTATTTCCTTCAGTCATACTAATATCCTGCACTGGCTATCTACTAACTTTCATATCAAGGATTAAATCACCCATAATCACTGCTTAAGAACAGTATAATTCCAAATGTTTGGTGAAATAGTTACTCTTACTGCAATTTCTGGAGAAATTTAATGGAAGGGAAATATATATATATATATATATATATATATACATACATATATATAAAGGGAGTATTCAAATTTCTAAACTGAGGAAGATATATTAATATACATAGCTGGAAGTACTGGTTTCGGAAAAAAAACAAATATATATATATGGGAGTATTAAAATTTCTAAACTGAGGAAAATATATTAATATAAATAGTTGGAACTACTGGTTTCGAAAAAAAAAAACCTAACCACTTTGATACAATGATTTATGCACAATACTGTGATCTGTGTCCTCAGTTATAGCCATACTCATTTAAGATTTAATAAGTTTTATCACTTACACTAGACCCGGTACAAGACATGCAAATCATACACATGAAGACCTTCTATTCTGAAAAACAAGAAATGTTCATCATTTAAACCCTTGCTATGACTTTTAAACAATTTTTTTTCAATAGTTTTAAGCCTGGTTTTCCAGACAATCATACTGGTCCCTATACAAATTTACAGAACAGTTTTGTCCAAAATGTCAGAAAGTGATAACATTAAGATTGTCAAAACTTTTGTATCATGACCTTCTGCACACTTCATAACAAGGCCAGACATCCTGCACCTCAGGGTAAAATGCTACAAAACATCCAACATGTTGCCCCTTTCAGATTAAATTTATTGACAGAAAAAGCATGCAACCCAGGCACTAGGTCTTCACAAGTCACCAGGTGTGATCAATTCAAAATCCCAGTTGTTATACAACATGTTACTGCTGAGGAACTGATGGAACAACTTCTGCATTCAACAGGATTGTTGAAAGACTCAGAATTAAGATAAAAATGTCATTAAAGATGCACTTTTTTCTGGAAGGCATGAATACGTTGGTCCATAGGTAAGAAATTACTTGCAAAATTTAGTTCCTGATAGTGCACACCAAGACTTTTGTTTAAGTACATACAGATGCACTATGGCCACACATGCATACGTGAAAAAAAGGGCAGCCTCATTCAACCAGTGCTGCCCATTTAAGCTAGTGCAATTCTAACGTTTAACCTGAACGAGTTCACTAGAGTAAAACCAACAATTTGTGCTAGGCATCTGAATGAAATTGTATGATGACAATATGTGCTACAGTGGGTATCAAGTGAAAATTGCAGCACAGTAGTCCTTCCTGCCCATTTCAAAGTAAGAAATACCGATCTTTTTTTCTGGATCAGTAAAAAAGAATTTTTATGGGTTCTTAGTCCATATAAAACAGGCAAATCAGTAGTTTTCATGAAGGCAACTTCTAGACAAATCACTTCTCAGAGTTTCTAAAACATGGTAAGAGAAGAGTATGATTCTGCTGCAACTCATAGTGTTCCAAAGGTCATGTAGAACCCTAATGTAGCAACTTTTTTACATATCTTACTGTAGCCATCAGTTCATGCCATCTTTCTTTCTTGTTATCATTCTATATTGTGTTCTTTCATTCAATGCTACAGCTGACCACAACAAAACTCATTACTTAGGGTAGCATAGTAACCAAAATAATCCACAGGTATCCAGGCTGCGAAACAATTCCAATACCAAAATAATCCACAAGTACTGTTTTAGCCTTCTGACTGGCTTCGTCATCTTTATTATTAGGGTAGCATAGTGTACACATAGCAACAGAGGGTAAATTCCACAGAGTGTCATGAAAACAAAGCTTTTTCAGCTTAAGACCTTTAAAATAAATAAGTCATATATTCTCAGAGAAAAATCATTCAGAACTGCTGCTAATGTTACTTCTCAGATGGTATACCCAGTACACAGACCTCATAACTGCATATAGTTTGGAGGTACATACCTATTTCCAGGCCTGATTTATCCCTGCACATGATTTACCTATTTTGAAGGTATGTCCCTATTTTCAAGCTTAATTTACCCCTTCACGTGAGTTTCTGAATTCTATGACAGAAGGAAAAGCAATTATTCATATATCACTGTTGTGCATGAAGGTTTAACAGAGGTTGTTTTTCTTTTTTGACAGTGACTGGAGTACTCATACACTCAACTAGGAATACGAGCTTTGGGGCAGATGATGTAATGGAATACATATCAAACTCCTGCAAGTGTTATGAAGAAAAAAACAATCTACACTTGGAGTCCTGAAATGCATTTCAGGAGATAGCTTCATTGCTATTAAACATCAGAAGTCTAGTGCCTGGTTATTTACTAACTTATTTACCAAGATAATGATGACAGGCATAATACATCTGTCTTTGCTTGAATGCAAGATGGAACTTTTTTAAATAGTTTTAAACCAGGATTTCCAGACAATCATACTGGCCCTATGCAAGTCTACAAAAAGTTTTGTCCAAAATGTACAAAACATTAGAAGGTTATAATGTAAATATTGCCAAAACCTTTGTATCATGACCTTCTCACACTCATAACAAGGCCAGACATCCTTGCACCTCAGGGTAAAATGCAATAGCCATCCAATATGTTGTCCCATTCAGATAAAATTTTTTGACAGAAAAAAAAAAACAGGTGGCACAAACACTAGGTCAACACAAACTTTCATTAAGCTCTTTCATTCCTTAAACGTACTTGTGGAACTTCATTAGACTGAAAACCAGGTTACTTCCCGCAAAACTGAAATGCATTTAAAACAAACAGTCACGTGATGCACCAATTAATTTCTACAGTGAACTGAAATTAAATCATTTTAAAAAAACTTTAAAAACTTTTTACAAGTTATAACTAAACTTAAAAAAATATTTTCAAAATGTTAACAATTGCATTCCCTCACATAGTAAAACCTATTAAAGACTGGGAGCTTTTAATGGCAACACACTACTAATGGATACTGTTAATGCTAGGAGGAAATGTAGCATTACCTGCCAATATAAATGGGCTTCTCAGTCACCTCCCCCAACATCAGGGGTAACCTTCTCCATAACATAAAATAAAAACTTTTTTTAAATTTGTACACGCACCAACATGTTTATATAAAGCATCACTATGATTCCCAGATTTTATGGCATAATTATTGCCATGTTCTGCTGCATGGAATGTGTGAATAGGTTCTAGTCATCTCATTATCATGAGTTTTGACTACAAAGGTGATTTTATAGTGAGGGTGTGAAATGACCTTACTGGGACAGCATAGTGATGACTTCACAGAGGGACATTCATGAATAAAAGAGTAGTTAAAAATTTATAAGATGCACCCTATACTGATCGATTGCATTACAGTTACCATGAAACAGTGGCAAACCACTTTGCAGTTAAGCTATGATAAGGGACAAATTATTATTCCAGGGATAAAAAGTCAAAGGGGGATATTCCAGGGTGACTCTGTCACCGCTGCTCGTTTGTCTTGATCTTAACCCATTAAGCTGTCTATTTAACAGATTAAGTCATGTCTACAATTTGGCTCCCATAAAACAACAAAGTGTAAAGACTTATCTTCTTTTTGTGGATGATTTAAAACTGTACAGTTCATCAGATGAGTAACTGAAAACACAACTGCAAGTGGTCAAAACTTTTTCAGATAAAAGAGTGTCATTTGGTCTTGAGAAATGTGCAAAAGTAACCTTTAAAGCAGGAAAGCTGCAGTACCAAGAAAACATCAGCCAGGGGCAGGAATGTGATATAAAAGAACTTGAGCAAGAGGGAGTGTATAAATATTTGGGAACTGACAAAGGATCAGCAATAAAACATGAACAGATGCAAATAAAAGTTACTAAGGAATATTTTATAAGACTAAAATTAATACTGAAAACAGCATTGACATCTAGGAACAAAGTCCAGGCTATAAACCAATTTGCTCTTCCTGCCCTAACTTACAGTTTTGGAGTGATTGACTGGCCCCAAAATGTGTTGGATTGGTTAGACAGGAAAAGAAGAAAGATGCTCCATGCTTATCAAATGACATAGAAAAATCAGTGTATACAAGACTATGTATTTTCTGTTATGAAGGAGGTATGGGCCTCTGTGAAATTGATTACATACATAGATCTGCAGTCGTAGGACTGCATACATATTTGCTGACCTTGCAGGATCCAAATATAGTGAATGTTTTTAAACATTATGAGTGCAAGTCTAAGATGACTTCCCTGCTTAGTTTAGCAGAAAGCATATCGGTGTTAAGCAGGAATGGAAATCAAACCAGAAGTAGATAAAAGATCAGGCAGCAAATGAATGAACCAAAAAAAAAGAAAGAATAAAAGGTGAAGGATCAGATGAGAAGGCAAGAAATGTGGAAAATGCATAAATATAGTTGCAAGCATAGAAAACTCTTGAAACAACCTCATAATGATTAGGATCGAGTGCAGGAATGGTTAAGAAGAGGTGAATTTAAACCAAAAAACAAAAGGTTAATATTGGCAGCCCAAGTTAGTGGACTATGTACATGCTGGTTTACAAAGTCCATTGAACATGTGGGAGAAACAAGACAAATGTGGGTTTTGTAAAACAGAACTGGAAACTGTCACATATCTTGCTGCTGGGTGTGATATACTAATGGCAGAAGGACTGTATACTGAAAGGCATAATAATATGGCAAGATTGTTGCATTGGGGATTGTGCAAACATTATGATATTGAAGTAGATGAAAAACATCGGAAACAAGAGCCAAAAAGCCTTATAGAAAATGATGACATTTATATCACATGGGATCATCCATTGCCAACAGTTAAAAAAATAGATGCAAGAAAGCCAGATATAGGAGTCCATGAAAAGAAGACAAAAGTAGCATTGATTATTGAAATTGCTACACCCAGTGACTACAGTGTCTTACGTAGACAGAGAGAGAGAGAGACACAATGTCATAAAATACCAGGATTTCCAGGAAGAAAGGAGGGCAATGTGGAAGGAGGATACTCAGACAGTTCCAATCATAGAAGGCGCAATGGATCTTATAAAAAAGAATTTACAATCATACTTAGATACGTTACCAATACATGTAAATCTGTATGATTTGTAGAAGTCAATACTGGGCATATTGCAGATGCTGTGAACAGCACTTCTGGCTAACATCAAAGATAGAAACAATACTAAATTTCATGAATTTTAATCATACTTTGCCTTAGGAATGGTGTCCACTTCCTGTCATGGTATTAGAAACTCAAAAGACCTGGAGAAATTAAAAAAAGGGTCATGCTCGTATGTAGTATGCTAAGAATTTGTGCTGAAGATGCTGAAAACAAGACCAATTCTGGGAGAAAAAAAATATGACAGACTAAACATATACTCCTAATTTGCACAATGTTTTAAAGCAGGGGGTCCAGTACTTTCAGAGCAGTTATCTGCCTTCTCATGATTCATGGCATCAAGTTTTATATTTGGGTACAAAATCATCATCATTAACCCCCTTTTTCCCATTTTCTACAAGGGGTTGGGGTGTTGTGTTAACTGCTGCCATCTCTCTCAATTCATTGCCACAGTTCTGCTGTCTTCAGCATTCATACCAGACTGCCACAGATCATCTCTCACATAATCCATCCACTTCTTTGCTGGACACCCTCTTTTCCTCTTACTATCTCTTCCTGTCTGTCCCAAAATTTTGTCTTCTGCTTTTCTGTGCATGTCCCTGAACCACCGTAATCTGTTCTCTTTGATCTTTTCTGCAGCTGGAGCTACATTGGCTTCTGCTTTTGTGTCCTCATTTCTATGTCTGTCCCACATTGTGCATCCTACCACCAGCCGCTGGCATTTCATCACCTCTAGCTTTCTCATCTGTTCTGCCTTTACTGCCCAGGTTTCTGTACTATAGAGTAGTACTGGTCATACCACTGTTTTGCACACCTTACTTTTAAGCTTCTTTGGCATTCTTCTGTCAGACACTACACCTGACTTACTATGCCAGTTGGCTGCAGCCCCTCTGATTCTAACTTTGATCTCCTCATTCAGGAGTTCCCTTCTCCTCAACAACCCCAACCCAGATACCTGAAGCTGTTAACCTCTTCCACTATCTTACCCTCTATCTCAATTCTCAGCTTCCTCTGATTTCACCAACTTGCTGCCATTTTCACTGTCTTATCTATAATTAGTTTCATCCCATGTCCCTTGAGTTTTGGATTCCATTCCCCTCTTCTTTGTTGACGTTCTTGCTCAGAGTCTGCCTGTAATGCCACTTCATCTGCATACAGCAACTTTGTTCATCAGTCCCCTCTGACCTGTTTACTAATGTAGTCCATCACCAGTATGGACAGCAGTGAGCTCAGACCTGAACCCTGATTCACAGCCACTCCCACTGGGATCCCTTGTGTGATACTAAACACTGTTCACACTTGAGTTATTGGGTCATTGTATATAGTCTACACTAATTCTACCAATGTTTCTGAGACATCAAACCACCACAGGACTGCCCAAATCAGCTTTCTTGGGATGTTGTCTTATGCTTTCTCCAAGTCCAGGAATGCCCAACTGAACTATTTCCTCATCTCTAGCTTCTTCTCAACTGTTTGTATCACTGCAAACATTGGGTCAGCTGTGCTGCATCCTGATCTGAATTTGAACTGCTCATCTCCAGTCTTACTTTCTACTACTCTGCATATTCATTTATCCATCACCCTCTCCAGAATTTCCATGCAATGGGACAGGAGTTTGATACCTCTATACTGCCCACAGTTGTGGATGTCCCCCTTTATTCTTGTACACAAGCATGAGTATACTTATTCTCCAGTCATCTGGGATATGCCTCTCTCTCCACACTGCTATGAGTACCCTCCGGAGCTATGTCTCCCCTATATCACCCAGCATCTTTATCAGACCTGTTGTGACCTCATCTGAGCCTGCTGCTTTTCCCCCAACTTCATTTCCATAGTGCTATTCTCACTACTTCTAAGGTGGTCTCCTCTTCTCTCATTCCAGGCTGTGTCATGGGCTGTAGAGCATCTGTAGGGTTTTCTTTATTCAGAAGCTGCTAGAAGTACTCCCTCCATCTGCCTTTGATGTTCTGTGGACTGGTGAGCAGATTGTTGCTGGCATCCCTTAAGAAGGGTATCGGACTATCTTCTTTATCTTTCTGTCTTTGCCTTGCAACCAGATATAGTTTCTTTGTGTCACATATTGAGCCACTTTCCAGAAGCTGGTAGAGTGCCTCCGATGACCTGTTCTGGGCTATTACAACTCCTTTCTTAGCCTGTTTGTTAGCCAACTAGTATTCCCTTCTTACCTGGTCCATCTTTTCTATTTCCCACTTTTTCCTGCACTCCTTTCTCTTGATGACTTCCTGGAATTCTGCATTCCACCATCAGCTTTCCTTATGTACCTTATTTCCATACCTGGCTCTGCCACATATCTGTTCTGTAGCCCTCACACCTGCTGTTTTGAGGTGCTGACATTCTTCTTCAATTCCACATATTTCTTCCTCTTTTTGGGGTGCTACAGCCCTGAGTAATTCCTTGAACTGTTGTATTTTCTCTCCAGTCAACCTACAGGTCTTCAGCCTGGTCTCTGTTGACTTTAGATCCTTCTCTGTCCACTGCTTGCAGCTGATTGCGGCAATAACTTTTATGCTGTGGGCTGACTGCTTCATTGGGGATGACTTTGCAATCATGATCTTATTCCATTTACCCTTACTAGGAGGAAGTCTACCAGAGTTGCATGTTGGCCACACTTGTGTGTGATCTTGTGACGGTCTCTCTTTCTAAACCATGTGATAGCTACTCTACAAGGCATTTGCCAGACAGAAGTCTAGAATGGCCTCTCCTTTATTCCTGTTGCTCCATCCATGTGGACCCAGGCAGTCCTTATATCCTGTTCTGTTTGTCCCAATATGTGCATTCAATTCACCCATTTTCAACACCAATTTATGTTTCCCTACTATATCTAGTAGGTCCTGAATGTACTCTTCTCTTCACTATCACAACCGTGCTGTGGGCTATAGGCTGATATTATGAATCCTGTCCTATCATTAGGCTGGAGTCCGATTGCCATGAGTCTGTCATCTGCTTTGCTGCACTGGCCTTCCATCTCGTCTCTTGTACAGATGGGATGTCCAGGCTCCTCTGTACTAAAATGTCATCCACTTCCAAGCTCCTGTAAGTTCATGGGTAGGTACTAGGCTATTGGCCCAAGGGCCTACGTAAGCCTAGCCCAACAAGGTTCCCTGGCTTACGCCACCCAAGAAAGTTATGTTCCTGTGCCACTGTCGAGCAGAGACAGAGAAATGATCCCCGGGGTGTATTTCCTATTTCCCATCCACTCAAGATTTTTCTTGAAGAGTGCTAATGAAGAACTTTGCTTGACATAGATGGGTAGCCTGTTCCAGAGTATGGGAAGTCTCTGGGACAGGAATCTATCCCTTCAGCATGTCCTATTTATTGTGGTGACAAGGTTTAGGTCCCTAGAGCGTGTAGCTTGGAGGGATTGGGATTTTTTTTAGGTGTAGCATGTCCAACAGCTCTGGGTTTGACATAGCTTTATATGTTAGGCAGAGATCACCTCGCAGTAGGCGATATGCAACGGAGTAAAGCTGGAGTTTTTTGAGGCGGTCAGTGTAGGGCATTTGTTTGAGGCCAGTAATCCACTTTGTGAGGTACTTTTGTGTCCTTTCCAGCTGCTGCAGATGTTTTGTGAGGTACATTCCAAAAGGGGCATTGTACTCTATAATGGATCTAATGAGTGTCGAGTAGAGGGGAACAATGACCTCTTTTTTCCTGGATGAGAACCCTTTTATGATGAGGTGTGCCACGTAGAAGGACTTCCTGACTACTGTGGCGATGTGACTATCAAAGGAGAGACTACTGTCTACCTGGGTCTCAAGGTCTCTTATTACACATTCAGTGTTAAGTAGATTGTTGCCTATGTGGTAGTTCATGGGTACAGAGTTTTTACCAAAGGGGATGACACTGCACTTTTTGGCATTGAGCTTGAGGCCATGGCTCTGACAACAGGCATCTGTCTCAGCGAGGCTCTTCTGTAGGATGTCCACATAATCTGGGGACTTGACTATGGCTCCTAGTTTGCAGTCATCTGTGAACTTCATTAGCCAGAGGCCTTCTGTGTTAGCCTGTACTTCATAAGTGAACCTGCATTAAGTGTAGCAATTTGTAGCTCATGTTTGGCAGGTTGATTGGTTTCACATCCAGCTTTCACTTAACAGAGCTATCCCAGGGAACCCAGGCTGGGCAACTGGACACTGGCTGTCCAGTAGCTTATTGACCCAGGGCTGCTGGGTTTTATGGCAGGCATACACTGACAAATAGGGACACATACATGCCTCCCACCATTAGTATGGGTCCCTGGTGTAGGCCAGATCCCCAACCCACTTACAACTGGCAAATACCCCTACCCATTTGGTGACGTTAGTCAACTTGACCGAATCATCTAGAGCCGTATTTTACACAGTTGAGTGGCTAGTCCTGCCACAGTGCGCAGTCTAGGATTCATATTCTTCTATCTTGAGGATACTGCTGCCAGCAATTCCATTCATTGGTGAGCTTGAGATGAAAACACTCGGTATGTTTTTCAGCGGTGGGAGGAACCCTGCAGAGTCACAGGGAGAACATTCAAATTTCATACAAGCGTTGGCCGTGAGTCAGGATCAAACCTTGTACCTTGTGCATGAGAGGTGAAGACCTTAACCATTATACCAACTGGTCTCTCTGTTTGGGGTACAAACATAACTGCTTGTAAAATGACAATGAAATGAAATTTGCATTCATGCTGAGAAGCATCATTTGACATACTGAAAATCCAGGCTTAATCTTTGAAAAATGCTAGTTGATGAATATCAAATAAAACTCCTGTCAGTCACAGTTAATCAGGAATTCAAACACAAAGTATAATGTTCAAATCAGTTTAAAAACTGAATTGACTGGAGCCTCAAAAGTTTATGCAAACAGGCAGTACTGAAGGTTCGGAAGATAAGCAGGATGGTGCATGTATGTGAGATGGACAGGCTGATTGGACGTGGGAGATTTCACGCAGCAGTGGCTACATATTATTGTACATTGTGCATTGTTTAATAGCAAATAAAATGGGGAGTCCATTTAGTGAATATGACAATATTCTAAGCTGTAAATCCGCAAATGAAGAAAACAAATGACTCCAAGCCACAAGTGAGGAAAAGTTAGCACTTTTGTTTACTTAATTTAGCAAACTTCTTCAGACAAAGAAGTTAAAAGAACAAATCACTTTAATAGGCAACCATCAATGGCATCAAATATGAGTCTACAATCCAGCCATATTTAAAGCTAAATACCCAAATTTGTATAAAAAGTTAAATACATTTATATATAAAAACATAATATGCAAAAAACACAAAATAAATTGCCAAAGCACCATCGGATATGAAAAATTTGTAAAAAAACAACATAGGAAAAAAATATATATATGTATATTAAATAATGTAAATATTTATATTATATATATATATATATATATATATATATATATATAAATAAATAAATGTATAATCACACATTTATACATATGTGCACAAAATTATATATATATATATATATATATATATATATATAAGAATATTTCATTATATTGTATTGTACTGTGTGAATGTATGTTTGTATGGCTGGATTATGATACACACGTATATAATTTTGTGCACATATGTATAAATGTGTGATTATATATATATATATATATATATATATATATATATATATATGTTTACATTATTTAATATATATATTTTTTTTCCAATGGTGCTTTGGCAATGTATTTTGTGTTTTTTTGCATATTATGTTTTTATATATAAATGCATTTAACTTTTTATACAAATTTGGGTATTTAGCTTTAAATGTGGGTGGATTGTAGACTCATATTTGATAATGGCATTGATGGCTGCCTATTAAAGTGATTTGTTCTTTTAACTTGTTTGTCTGAAGAAGTCTGCTAAATTAAGTAAACAAAAGCACTAACTTTACCTCACATGTGGTTTGGAGTCGTTTGTTTTCTTCATTTGGAGATTTGCAGTTCAGTTTGTGCTGGTTTTTGTACAATATTCTAAGCTGCCATAACAACCCAATGATAACCATAGACTACATATAGCCAGACAACATGGCTAAGGATTTCTGAACTATCAAAACCTAGTCATCTACTGTGCAAGTAACCTCTTAGGACAGATTGTTCACTAATTAAGATATATCAAACAGAGGTGTAGCTCAGTTTAACTAGTAGACTGTGTTTTCTGTCACTGTTACCGGTCTCAAATCCCTAGCTTATAAGATGTAGGGTAAAACAATAAAACAAAATAATCAGACTTAACAGAAAAGTCTAGTTCAATGCAACAGAAAACAGAAGTCAAATAAATTCTTGATGGATACTCAACTGTTTGCTTGTCATCTTCAAAGACCTCCCGGGCTTCTTCATAGTTGCACACCTCTTCGTAACACTCTCGCTCCAAGTTACCAGGTGTGATCAGCTCAAAATCCCAGTTGTTATACAGCAGGTTACGGCTGAGGAACTGATGAGCAACTTCTGCATTCAACAGGACTGTTGAAAGAATCAGAATTAAGATAAAAATGTCATTAAAGATGCACTTTTTTCTGGAAGGCATGAATACGTTGGTCCATAGGTAAGAAATAGCTTGCAAAATTTAGTTCCTGATAGTGTACACCAAGACTTGTTTAAGTACATACAGATGCACTGTGACCACACATGCATTTCCCTGCTGTGGATCCTAGTAACATTACATTTATTTATTTATTTACATTTTTTACTGGGAAAGTCTGACTGGGCCAAAAGCCCATTTTCAGTGGAGGCCCAGGGAGAAAAGCTCCACAGAAATATAAGCAAACTACAATAATTAGATACTACAATAGTAAACATACAGTAAGATGGAGAATACCCATCATCTAGTTAGTCTATACAAAGTAGCATTCAGTACAGTTTTCTAGTAGATACAGGTTCAAAAAGAAAAACACAAGCATTTCAGTGAAGATCACTGAGAAAAATAAAATTAGTACTGTGTACATATTAAACAATAGTTATGAATAAATGAAATTTCCTTTACACACACACACACACACACACACACACACAATATATATATATTCTTTTGAATGGTAATAAACACTGAGGAGAGGGAGAAAATGAGGTAAGGAGTGGGTAGTGTGTTGAGAGAGAGTTATAGATATCTTGTCAGTCATTACATGGGGGAAGGAGCACCTCAGTCAACCAGTGCTGCCCATTTAAGCTAGTCCAGTTCTAACATTTAACCTGAATAAGTTCACTCGAGTAAAAACAACAATTTGTGCCGAGCATCTGAATGAAATTATATGATGACAATATGTGCTGCAGTCGGTATTGGGTCAAATTGCAGCACAGGGGTCTTGTGGATTTCAAAGCAAAAGGCACCTATCTTTTTTTTCTCTATCAGAGAGAGAGAGAAAAACAGTTTTTGTGTGTTCTTAGCATAAAACAGGCAAATCAGTAGTCATTATGAAGGCAACTTCAAAACACTTCTCAGAGGTTCTGAGACATGCTAATAGAAGGTTATGTTTCTATTACAACTCAGTGTCCAAAGGTCATGTAGATCCCTAATGTCTCACTTTTTACATACATTGCTGTAGTCATTGACTCATGCAATCTTCCTTTCTTATTTTTGTCACTCTATACTGTATTCTTTTATTCAGAACTACTCCTGAGCACATGACAAAAATTCATTACTTACTTACTGTATCGCACTGTACACAAAGCAACAGACAAATTCCAGCTTATTTTAAACTTTCAATACAAGTCATAATCTTCTGAGAGAAAAGTCATTCAGAACTGCTGCTAATATTACTTCTCAAATGGTATACCTGGTACACAACTGCATCTAATTTGGCAGTACATACCTATTTTCAGGCCTGATGTACTCCTGCATATGATTTACTCATTTTTGGAGGTATGTTCCCATTCTGAGGCTGGATTTACCCCTTCACATAAGTTTTGGAATTCCTATTCACACAGGATTTTTGAAGCTGTTTGGCACATAAAGCAAACCACGTAACCAAAAGCAAAAAATAAATGACTTAGTGAGGTAGGTTTTTGTAATATTACTGAGTAAAGTGCACATATTTTACATTTTATCTTTGATAATATGGTTGCATTTTTATATAATTTTTGATACTAAATTTTCTAAACTTGTGTTTCTAAGTAGTATCCCACAATTCTAATGGAAGTGGGAAGAGCTGTCCATTTCATATTCAAATGCTGTACAAATCAGGTGTCCAGATTTTTGTTGATTACACATACTTTTCAAAAGCCTTTATACCTATTTTCAATGTCTGTAGATTGAGAGAGATACCAATACAGCATATGACCCACTGAGGCTTGACAAGCATAAAAAGCCATTTATGAAGGAAGGCTCCCCATTTCAAACATCTGTGATTTGTAAGCTACAGCGGTGTGTTATTCATTCCCAGGTTATAGCCCACCCTTTCCATTTTGATAACCTCTTCAACCTGTTAGTTTACAGGGATTACATCTAAGGTCATCAGTGATACACACAGCCCTCTGTTCCTGTAAAGATTACAGACCCATTTTTTTGGTAAGCCAACACTCTGAACACAAATTTTATCCATGCTAATGTGTGTCCAACATCCACTGAATGACATATATAAAAGGCAGTGCACCAGATGTACATTACGTGTGAAAGCATAGCACAACTGGAAATGCACCTCGTCCACAGATTCCCAAGCCAAATATACCTCACAATACAAACTAGCCAAACAATCTAGCCACAGACACAGAAACAACTACAACCAAAACAAACTAATCTCATTTCTAACCTAAAAGATTTTGAAGAGAAATCAACTTGCTGAATCATCGAAAACACAGCACAACCTCACTCCCCTGAACTCCTCTAATACCACATACAAATTCTCATGCAATGACCCCCTCAGTGAGTTCAGCAACTTGCCACACATCAGCATTACAAACATACCAACCCCACAGACACCCTGACACCCCCTTTACATTCTTGTATTCCACTTCAAAAAGATTAGAACCAAAGGGACTGAAACATAATGGACCAAATACAAATAGATACTCCCCAGGATCAGATAACCTAGCACCTTGGTTCATTCACCTTTGTAAAGGACTTCACCTTTTACCCTCTCACTTACATATACAACCTCTGCTTAACTAATAAGATTATGGCTCAAACAGAGAAAACATCATTAGCCACTCCTGTTCCAGAAAGTACAGTTGTGTACACTTACCTAAATGTAGATGTTCGAGTGTATTCACTGTTGCAGTCATCACACTTGGGTTATCTGCCTAAAGGTAGAACTCAGTCGGCCCGAATACCAGAGTCTTAGTATTTCTGCGTCGGATGCTGTTGCTTCTTCCATGATGTCAGGTTGTCAGGGGTATAAAACAGGCAGCCAATGCCATTACATCAGTTTTTCTTGCCCCAAATGTCAGGAGCCCCCAAATAGGGAGCTAGTATGGGTCTATATTAGAACGCCGAACTTTCAAAAGTTTGAGTGGTCTAATATCGACCCATTTTCAGCGAACGCTGAAAATATTGAAGAAACAGAAAACCAAATTTTTTCCTAGGGAAAGAATTCAGTTGTTCATTTCTGTTGCTTCAGTATTTTCAGCGCTGTGGTGGAAAGGTAAGGGCCGGGTTCAGGTAAGTATGCGATTGTGTGGACGTGAGGGTTAGGGCGCGAGTCAGGTAAGTGTGCAATTGTGTGGACGTGAGGGTTAGGGCGGGGTAGATGAATTAGGGTTAGGGTGTGAGTGAGGTGACTGTGCAATAGTGACGGACCTTAGGGTTAGGGTTTGGGTTAAGGTAAATGGATAGTTAGTGGTGCATGTATAGTTTAGTGTAGGGTTAGGTTTAAGAGTTTAGGTGTGTGTGTGTGTGTGTGTGGATTGCTGTTTGTTTGGTGTGCTTGTGTTGTGTGTATGTGTTTTGGAACAGCAATTTTTTTCCCTAGGAAAAAATTTGCTGTTCTGTATGTTCGGTATTTTAAATTTTCGATTAATAGGGTTCGATATTAGAACACTCGAAATTTTGAAAGTTCGGTGTTCTAATATAGACCCGCTAGTATATGGTGGGGAACACCACCAGTAAAAAGTAAATACCAATGCCATTAGGAATTGCCATAGAGAGGAGAGGTAGAAAGATAGAGAAAGCCAGGGGGGCTGGAGGGAGGGAAACCAGGACTGCAACAGTGAATACACTTGAATATCTACATTTATGGTAAGTGTACACAACTGCACTATGTTCTTTGTGTTTCAGTGTTGCAGTCATCACACTTGGGGTGATTCCCAAAGCTAAGGATGGGTGGAGGCAGTCAAGAAGTGTTAGGGCTGGCTAGTAGGCCTTGCAAGACTGCTGTAGCAAATCCAGCCCTGGATTTGGAAAAGATAGCTAAGTGGCAATGCTTGGTGAAGGTGTGTACAGAACTCCATGTTGCACATTCCAGAATGTCCCTGGTAAGGACTCCCCTGAGAAATACTGTAAAGGTGGAAGTAGCCCTAATTGAATGTGTTCTGACCCCCTGTGGGGTAGGTTTTCCATGGTGCTTGCAGCAGAAATGGATGTAGTGTGCTATCCATTTGGAAATGGTTTGTTTGGAAATGGCCTTACCCTCTGTCCCTGTAGCAAAGCTGACTAGCAGCTGGTCAGATTTTCTGAAAGGCTTAGTCCTGTCAAGGTAGAACCTGAGCTGTCTGTGCACGTCCAAGGAGTGCAGGATCCTTTCCCCTTTATTCTGAGGGTTAGGAAGAAGGTTGGTAAATGGATGGATTGGTTTAGAGCCACACTGGACACCACCTTAGGCATAAAGGACAGGTTAGTCCTGAGGGAATCCATGTAAGCATGGAAAATAATGAAGGGTTCCACAGCCATTATTGCCTGCAACTCAGACACTCTTCTAGCTGAAGTTATGGCTAAAAGCAAGTCTGTTTTCCAAGAGAGGAATTTTAACTCTGCTGAGGCAGCAGGTTCAAAAGGGGGAAGCGTGAACGTTTCCAGTACAAAGTTAAGGTCCCAGGCAGGGGTGGGTGCTCTCCTAGAGGGCCTTACATTGTTAGCCACTCTCAGGAACTGTTTGATGAGAAGGTAAGAAAATAGAGATGGCACAGTATTATAATGAGCTGAGACGGCAGAGGCATGAATCTTAATGGAGGAGAAGGATAGGCCTCTGTGGAGTAGCTCTGCTAGTTAATCCAGGATTAGAGGTAAGGAGGGCACTGCTTTGTAATTTCCTTTAGACCGATTCCAAGAACAATATTTTTTCCACTTTTCAGCATAGGATTTCCTAGTACTAGGCCTTCTGGCTTCAAGAATGACATCCAGCACCTGTTTGCTGAGGGTTGCTGGTGGGGTATTCAAGGGATAAGCCAGGCTGCAAGGTTTAGGTTTTGCAATTGTGGATACAAAATCTGTCCATCCTTAGACAGCAGGGTAGGAGTTTGGTGTAGGTGCCAGGGTGGCACCTTTGTCAGACTGCATAGGAGTGGGTACCAGTGCTGGTGTGGCCGTCTGGGGCAATAAGAATTGCCCTTAGCCTGTCCTGTTTTATCTTGAGTAGTACTCTTGAAAGAAGGGGCAGAGGTGGAAAGGCATAGATTGAGAGGTTTTCCCATTGAAAGGATAGGGCATCCACCTTCCAGGCCTTGCTGAGAGGGTTCCTGGTGCAGTATTTGCTTAACTGGTGTTTCTCGGGGGGAGGCAAAGAGGTCCACCTCCGGTGCCCCCCCCCCCACCTCTGGATCAGAAGGTTGAAGGTGTTGGACTCATATTTCCACTCATGTGGATCTAGGAGATTTCTGCTCAAGTTGTCTGCTAGTAAATTTTGTTTGCCTGGCAGGAATTAAGCTTGTAGATGCACTTGGTTGCTCAAGGCTGTGTTCCACAGGGCCATGGCTAACCTGCAGAGAGGGTAAGAATGGGTTCTCCCCTGATTGTTTATGTACCACATAACTGTGGTGTTGTCGTTTTTTATCAGCAGTTGTCCTGGAAGGATTAGGTATCTGAAAGCTGGCAGAGCATTCTGTACAGCTAGCATCTCTTTTTGATTGATGTACAGGAGACTCTGCTCTGGGCTCCAGTGGCCCTGACTGCAACTGCCTGCCATGTGAGCCCCCATGCATAGTCTGATGCAGCTGTTGTCAGGGTTTGGGCAGTGAGGGGATGAGTGAAATGCAGTCCCTTGTTGTGGTTGCATGCTTCTGCCCACCAAAGGAACTCTGCCCTTAGACAAGATATGATAGGAATGACCATTTCCAGGTCCTGAGAATGTTAGCACCAAAGACTTTTTAAGTACTATTGAAGTTTTCTCATATTGCAGTCTTGCATATGGAATTAGCAGAATACATGAGGCCATGAACCCTAGGGCTTGCAGTATTTTTCTTGCAGATAGCTGGGTTCTGGCGGCCATTTGTTTGAAGTACTTTGTCAGATAGACCTGTTTTTCTGAAGTGAAAAATGTCATCTGGGAAGCTGTGTCCAAGCTTGCTCCCAGGAATACAGTCTTTTGACTGGGTACCAGTTGTGATTTCCTTTCATTGATGGTGTATCCCAAAGAAGTGAAAAAGCTTTTTACAAATGCCAGGTGATGAAGTAGCAATTCCTGACTGTCTGCCTGAATCAGGCAGTCGTCCAAGTATGGGAAAATTTGGATAGTTCTCTGCCTCCAGTATGCAAAGGCTGGAGCCAGGCACTTTGTGAATACTCTGGGCGCAGTAGATAAGCCAAAGGGAAATGCAGAGAACTGACAGTGCATAGAGCCTGCCCTGAAACATAGATATTTCCTGCATGACTCCCTCATGGGGATGTGCAGATAAGCTTCTTTTAAGTCTAGAGTGACTAACCAGGCATCCATGGCTAGCATAGGGAGAAGTTGTTGCAGGGTAAGCATCTTGAATGTTGTGTCCACTAGAAAGGTGTTTTGAATTGAAAGAGCCAGGACTGGGCACCAAGAGCCCACTTTTCTGGGCACCAGGAAAAGTCTGGAGTAGAAACCCTGACCCCTTTGTTCTACTGGAACAGGCTGAATAGCTCTGATATTGAGCAGGGAAAGTACTTGCTTTTGAGCCTCTGCACAACAGTTTGGAGGAAGGTCTGGAACCATCTTGGGGTTGGCAGTGAATGGAAGTAGAATTTGTACCCCTGGGATACAATGTTGAGGACCCATCGGTCCTGAGTAATGGGCATCCAGTTTTTTGCATGAAGGGCAAGGTTTCCTCCTAGGGGCACAAGCAGTTGGGCAGGGCTGGGAAGGAGAACTGAGAAGTCATTGTGAACTTTTTCCATGGGGGGGGTGGCTTACCACTCCCCGTTTTTGGGGTGGGGGCACTCCATTGTTTAGATCTCTGCATACCCTGAGACTGTAGTCTGGGTGGCCTGTTTCCCCTGGGTCTTGTCTGGGAAAGCCTGGAAGGGGCTAGAAAGGACCAGTTTTTTGAAAGCCAATGCCTACTGAATCTAGGTGGTTGCGCTTGTAAGAATTCTTTAACAGTTTGCATAGATTTAGCTTTTTCTTCTGTCTTTTTAAGAACTTTTTCTGCTTTGGTGCCAAACAAACATTCCTTATTTAAAGGAGAGTCTAGTAATTTAGATTTGACATGATCTGGCAAGTTTTGTTCCTTCAGCCAAGCATGCCTTCTTAGTACAAAACCAGTGACTGCAGCCCTGCAAGATGCTTCTACGGCAGCAAAGCCACACTGCAAGGTATGCTTACTAACTTGGTTTGCAAAATGCATTAGCTCTTGTAAAGCTTTATTTTCTGCACAATCTGGAAATACCATTTTTGTTTAATTAGTTCCATAATATGTTGCTGGTACTTCAACATGTGAAACTGGCAGTTCAATGCCCTGATGGCAAGAGTTGCAGAGGTATATACCTTCTTACCCCATCTGTCTAAAGTTCTGGAATCCCTGTTCGAAGGGGTAGGATTTTGGCTGTAGTAGCCTTAATACCTTTAGGTTCCTGGGAAATGGTCTCTGGATCAGCAGTAGGATTCTTGAAAATAAATGTGTGGGAATCAGGTACTCTGTAGTACTAGTCAGGTTTTCTAGGGTCCAGAGGTAAATGTATTTGGAGTAAGACTGGATTCCATAAAAACATCATCTACAACATCCAGGACAGGGGGTATAGCTAAAGGCCTGTGTTGAGGCAACTCTAAAAATTCTCAGAGTCTCTTTTTGGACTGAGGGTTGTCTTGGCATTCCCAGTGGAAATGCTCTCTTAAAGTATGCAAGGTTTCTCCAAAAGAAAAATCCTCTGGAGGGGAGGCAGAGAGAATGGATTCCTTTGCATCTGAATCCCCCATAGGTTGAGAAGGGCATGTCCTGATAATCAGAAGGGTCAGAGTCATCGGACTCCTGGTCTGTAGAGTCAGAAGGAAATTCAGCTCTTTGTCACTTAGCAGGAGAAGGCTGGCTTCCCCTAATTAGAGTAATAAGGTCTTCAGCCATTCTAAGCATTTGTTGTCGTGGCATGGGAGCTTGAGCATGTGCTTTGGTCGTCTGTTTTCTAGGCATAGTGTGTACTCTGGGCCTAAGAAACTCAGTAGTTTTAGCTAAACAAAAGTCATCTGATTCAAACATCAAGTAGGATGGAATACACCCTCAGAAGCAGGTGCCTGCACAGCGGCTCCAGACCCATCCAAGGTAGAGACATCCGCAGGTTCCATAGCTGAAGAAGCATCTCGCCACATACTGAACTTCGAATGGCTCTCAGCAGAGGCCTGCAAATCCATAGAAGTGGGCATCAGGGGTTGCAAAGGTGCCTCACTGAGTACCGGTGGACTGGCGACTAGCTTAACGGAAGCGTCATCGGCAGTTTTGGACCTATGAGGTTTGTCTTTATCTTTACGTTTTTTCAGAAGATCGGTAGTCAGATGGCTTATCAAAGCCATTTCAGAATACGGAGAATGACAGTGAAAGAATTCAATGACAAATATAGCCTGATGATGAATGGTTCGGGCATTAAACAAGGCACAAAACTGACAGCGAGGGATGTCGTGGTCTGGGCCTAAACAGATGATGCAGTAAGAATGAAAATTTCTGTGAGGTATTTGCTTTCCACAGGCAAGACGATTGTTAACTTTTTCTGACATCGGTTAGAGCAAGAAAAAAGGATCCCCAACAGGGTACTTAGCTTTAGAAGACTTCAGGATAATAAACTCGAAAACAAAAATTTCAGGTAGCGGCCGACTGGCACTTGTGAACTGCTTCTGCTTCGAGCTCCTCCTCGGCAAGAAAGACTGATGTAATGGCATCGGCTGCCTGTTTTACACCCCTGATGACTGGACATCATGGAAGAAGCGACAGCATCCGATGCAGAAATACCAAGACTCTGGTATTTGGGCCAACTGAGGGCTACCTGCACACAGACAACTCAAATGTGATGACTGCAACAGTGAAACACGAAGAACATCTACCCAAGCCAACTACTGCTTCACAATTCTGTCCTATCTCAATACTGCCCACTTTAGAGAACATACTATAAACATTTTCTACAACCAAATTACTGACTATTTATATCAATATCATCTATCTAGGAAGGACCATTACAGTTCTCTACTCCCTTACAGATGACATTCTATCCAATATGGAGAAATGCAATCTGACAGGAGTCATCTTACTGACCTCACAAAGACGTTGATTTAATTGACCATAACTGACTATTTGACAAATTAATGGAAACTGACATTAGTTCATAGTTTCATAGGTTGGTACTAGGCTATCAACCCTAGGGCCTATACAAGCCTAGACATAACAATTCTCTGGCTATTTCTTCACAGAATATTTACTTCCCTGGTCCCCTGTCTAGCAGGGTGACTGACATGATCCCTGGGGTGACTATGCAAAATCTTGGTTTGTAGACTTCCTCTCTAACACATCCTTCCAAGTAAAAGTATGACCACCACCTCTGCAACAGCTCCTGGTATGACACCAGTACCCCAGGGTTCCACTTTAGCCCCTCTGCTCTTTTCCATATTTATCAACAAACTCCCATCTGATCATCCTCTGATACCTCTATTTTTTATGCAAATGACATCTTCATCTACAGGTCAAACAAATCCCACTCTGTTATACAAACTCAGCTCCAGCATGGCCTTTGAACCCTCAACCAGTAAATAATTGGACAGAAGCTTATACTCGGTCACTCAAAACAAAAGCAATGCTATTTGGAACCAACCAAAAAACAGCCAAAGCACCCAAGCTTCCTTAATACTGAAGATGTTAACAACACCATCACAGAAACTACCACCTTGGCATTTGGCTAGATCAAACTCTTAACTTTCAACTACACATTCAAAACACATGGAAAAAGATCAACATATTACTGTTCTGGGTGAACAAGCGATCACCTCTTCTATTCAAGCCAGCTAAAGCTGTCATAGGCAGACACACTCTATCCCAAGTTGAATATGGACTACCCATACAAATATGTCACTGGGGAATTCTACAGATTTTTGGGTGATGGCTTAATAAAAAGTTTGTAAAACTTTTTATTAAAACTCAGCCTCAAAACTATTATGAGCGACAGGCAAGTGGAGAAATGCATCATGCTATAATGTCCACCATATCTCAGGATACATGTGAGTAGTTTATATCAAAACACTTTAAATCAGGAAGTCAAAAATGAAAAAAAAAAAGTGTTTTAAGAAAAAAGCTGTTTGGGACCAGCATTGGTTTAGCCATTAGGATCTTTTGAAAGTAAATGGAGCATAATTAAAATGTTTCCACATTATGATTCCCAAGGCCACTGATTCACATTAAATTTCACTTCCATAAGCCACAACTTCAGGAATTGTTCTGGAGATTATAGCTTCACAGGCAATTACTAAACAAAAAGGACTAGGAAACCAATTAGGAGCCTAGATCAATTTCCCAGTTGCTTTACAGCACTGACTAGTTAAATTACAATAAAAAATTACACAGTAGACAAATGGAGGATGAGGGAATTGAAACCTGGATAGCAGGAAAGCAGCTCACTTATAGCCCAAATCCTCTGAGCTGACTGTCAGACTTAAAAGAGTAGTTTCCAGTCATTATGGCAATTTCACTATAATCAGAAAGTGTCTCAGGAATTAAAAAGTCCAAACACAATAAACTGAATACAGCAAATTTGCTATTGCATTCCATAGGATCATAATAAGATCACTGCAGATTACTAGGCTAACGTCCCTAAAGCCATTTTAATCCTAGTCATTCATGCTCCAATCTTCACAAATATCACTGCCAAAGGACGAGAATGGCTTTGGTATATGCCTGAACTTAGGTCATCTACAATCTGCCCCATTCATAAAGGAACACTTCTGACAAAGTCATATTTGCAATTTCCTATCCACTGGTCCAAATTCTGTTTGGATATGCTTAGGGAAGAGCTCTGCTTTACATAAATGGGAGTCTATTCAGAGAACAGTTAATTTCTGAGACACATATTTGTCCCTTTATAATGTTTTATGTCACAGATGAGGTTTAAATCCTTAGACTGGGTAACTCTAGTGCTGTTTGCTTTGTAAATGTGTACGAGATCCAGCAGGTAGATTGCCCTTCAGTTTTCTGTGGGACACAGAGTACAGGGACAAGGCTTTGAGGTGACCTGCACAGGACATGTTATTTACACCCTGTTTTACTTTTAGTGAGGAATCTATGGCCCCTCCAGCTGTTGCAAATGCCTGTTTAGGTACATTCTGAAGGGTGCACTGTACTCACTTATTGGTCTAATGAAGGCAGAGTATAATGAGATTGTGATCTCTTTAGTTCTGGATGCCATGTAGAAAGATTTTCTCACCACCATGGACACATGTTGATCAAAGTTCAGGTTGCTGTCAGCCTGAGTTCTAAAGTTCTTTACCACTGGGTCTACTCTTAGGGGAGTGCTATCAATGCTGTAATTTGCAGGGGTGGTCATATTCCTAAAGAGTAGAATTACACATTTTTGCATCAAGTTTTATGACATGGCTCTGACACCAGTTGTTTTCTGTGTCAGACCCTCCTCAAGGATAACTAGATCTTTGGGGGATTTCAATGATTGCACCCAGCTTTCTGCTGTCAGCATTTTTGGTCAGCCAAAGACCCTTTACATTTCCCTTGACTCCAGAAAAGTATATTTAAAACAGGAGAGGTGCCAGTACCAAGTCCTCTTGAATACCACTAGTAACAGGACTCTTGGTGGAGGGAAATTCTCCCACCTTAACTTCATGTGTCCTATCTGTGACTCATCTGGCTATTCATTGGGTAACATAGAAATATTTATGCATACGTTTGTGAATTTGTTGACAGTACCAGAGTGAGGTAGTGTGTCAAATATCTTTGCCAGGTCAAGGTAGGCAGTATGCACAGTTTTGGCTTCATCCAAGGTTCTAGTGACCTTCTCAAAGAAATCTACCAGGTTTATTAGGCATGACTTGTCTTTGATGAAACCAAAGTGGGATGGGCTCATTATTTGAAGATTTCTTATGTCTATGTTTATGAGGTCCATGAGGACTCTTTCCATGGCCTTGCATATAAAACTAGTCAAACTTATGGGTCTTTAGCTCCCTGGGTCTGTTAAGTCCCCTTATGTAGAAGGATGACCATTGCTGTCCTCCATCTCTAGGGATAGAGCCTGTCTGGAGACTATAGTTGAATAAAGACTCTAGTGGGCCTGACAGGCCATGTTTCAAGCAATTTAGGAGGCATCCTGGGATATTATCAGGACCCACTGATGCAGTTTTTTAGCTGTGGAAATAGCAGTGAAGATCGTACCTTTAATGATAGCTGAGGGAGAAAAGCTACAGGGTATTTCCTGGGGGTTAATGGGGGTGTGAAAATGGAGCTAAATGTATTAGTCAGCAAATTTGCCAAATTCTCAAGTTCACTATAAGGAGTTTCATTTTCTATTCGTTCAGCATACTTTTGGGTGGGAGTGTTCCCCTTAAAGATGAAAAAATACCTTATGGCTATCCTTAGCATGGGAGGCTATTTTTGCCTAGAAGTTGGCTCAGATGGATTTAATTAGTCCCCAGAGTTGCTTGTTGAGACTGTTGAGGGAGTTTCTTGCATGTTGACCACAGCCCTTCCTAATTTTGGATAGGATTTTCTTTTTTTTTCAGTACAACTCAATTATACCAGTGGTCAACCAAGGAGGCTTTTTTTGGAGTT
The DNA here is from genome assembly GCF_019279795.1 of Protopterus annectens. Classification (NCBI taxonomy): domain Eukaryota; kingdom Metazoa; phylum Chordata; order Ceratodontiformes; family Protopteridae; genus Protopterus; species Protopterus annectens. The sequence goes on from NC_056743.1 coordinate 788,346,065, forward strand.
TGTCCTAAGTTTATCTGTGGTTACTTTATAGTTATTTACATGCTTGTTCAGGCTTTCTATAAACACTTCTGCATGGACCACAGTATTGTCTGAGTTTGGGGTGGGGGGGTTGGCTTGGAATTTAGCTATGTCATTGCTTAATTTATTTTTATTTTATTTACTCATCCTAAGTCCATCTGAGCCAATAGTCTATTTTTAGCAGAGGCCTTGGGGGGAAAAAAGCTCAACAGATTCAAAAACATTCAAACAATAGCGGATAATAAACAAGAGGAGAAAAGCCCCACAACAGATTAAATATTTTACAGTGAGCTGATGAGCGATTATATACAAGGGGAGAAAAGTTGTGCAATATTTTACAAATGAGATGGGGAGAAAGGCTCCACAAACACACTACACTCACAAAAACAGCATTTTACAATAAAGGATAAGCAATCGTAAACAAATGGAGAAAAGCCCCACAACAGATAAAATAATTTAAAATAGACTGGGGTGTACTTTGCTTACAGGGTTAAGAGACCCCACAACCAAGGGCGCCCACAAGCAGGTGCAAGGGGGTGCACTTGCACCCCCCTGGAACTAGCTGGCTGGGAGATTAATTTTCGTTTTTTTTTTAAGGGCATTTTTCTTTAAGAACGCCCTTTATGTACAGCCGCACAGACAGAGCAGGTGTTTGCGTCTTGTTTACGTCTTCTCCGTCTGTGCAACCAATAGATTACGTTTTCATCGTCTGCGCGGAATTTGAATTTCAGGAGATGTTTGGACTACGGACAAACATACAAGTGAGAGGTAGGTGTGTTTTAAGTGTTTAAGAGGTGTGTGTGTGTGTGTGTGTGTGTGTGTGTGTGTGTGTGTGTGCAAGAAATAGGTAGGTAAGGGTGTGTGGATGTAAGAAGCAGGTAGAGGTGTACATGTGTTGTTTATATACGAAGAAGTAGGTAGGGGTGTGTATGCGTTTATGTAAGAAGTAGGTAGAGGTGTGTATGCATTTATGTAAGAAGTAGGTAGGGTTGTGTATGCATTTATTTAAGAAGTAGGTAGGGGTTTGTGTGTGTGTGTGTGCGTGTGTGTGTGTAAGTAAGAGGGAGGTAGGAGTGTGAGTGCTGTACAAAATAACATGAACAGCAGTGAAGTGCAAGCAAGAGGATATTCAGAGGCATAAGTAGTGCAGGGCCTTTAGGGGAAATAGTGTGACATGCACGATATGCAAATTACTGCATAATGGTGTGGAAATGAGGTTCTACATGCAAACAAGGCACAGGGAATATGCAAACAGTGGCATTGAAAATTGCAGAGTGATTTGGAAATGTACAACACAGGTGCACAGGGATGTAGTGATCTCCTGAACACCAGGAATTGCCAGTCTACAGGATGGCAGAATGCAAGTGATAGCAGCAGCTATAGCAGGCATCATAAGTTAGTGGCCACTGACAGAGCAAGAGCCTCTAACATTGCATGCCAAGGCCGTCCTTATGAGTTTGGTGGTTACTGCCAATGTTTGATGTATTTATGATAGTGTACCTTCTGCCATGCATCCTGTTCTGTCCCTTATCCCTGTGTTACCCTGACTTGCCACTCTCTGTACCTTGTTATCCAGTCCTTCCAATCACCAAGCTTCCATTCTCTATTAGCATGTTTCTACCTATTGATGATCCCACTGTTTGTATAAATATCACCATGCCCGTCTATATCTGCATTTTATGTTTGACTGTGCGCCTCCACAACATTCCCTTCTCTCTCTGTCTACCTCTCCAACAGCCCATTCCACACTAACTTTCCCCAGCTACCATCTTTTTCTAATAAAAAAATGAGACCCTTTTCCACAAAAGGTACCCTTGTAACCATCCACGTATTGCTTATGGTTGACCCTCTGGGTTTCCTGTGTTATTCCCTTTTCTCTTTTTTTTTTTTCTTCTCTTCCACTTCCTCCCCATTAATATGACAAACTGGGCTGTCACTTTGCTTTGGTGGCCCTTGCTGGCCTGAATCCCACTGCATAAGTGTGACGATGAGGAGGAACTTAACTGCTTCTGTGAGCACACAGTGTTTTGCACGGTCATGTACTCTTTCCGTGACATTCACATCTACAGTCGGGGATTCAAAACTTGGCCATACCTCTCAATTGTATAGGTTATTGCAGAATGTCCAGATTTGTCATCAATTTTTGGTGAAAGCCTGTTTAAAAAAAAAAAGCTCCAGTACAAACAAAAAACAGTGCAGAAATGTAGTAACTGAAACATTTAACAATATCAAACTTGCACTCCAAAATAATGTCTATAAATAATGGCAAAGAGAATACAATAAGTAGTTTGAAGAGGAACCCTCCCCTGCACCCCGATGTAAATCTGTTATGTATACTAACTCGATTTGCATAAAATTGGAGAAAGGGGAAAATATGCTGTCACAAAAGGAAATACGGACAGCCCAGATATCTGGAATTTTGTAAATAATTCTATGTCATTTGTGAATATTGATATGATTCATACAGAAGTGTGTGAGTAACGGTGTAAAGTACTGAGCAAAAATGTAACACAGCATGCCCTGCCAGCTTAGAAATGTATATAAACTATTGTAATTGTGTAAATGTATATGTTTCAACAATTGAAACTAGAACAAAGTTGTGTCCTAGTTGCCTGTTGCGCATTTTTGTTGCATGTTGTGAAAGAACGATGCTGTCAGTCTTACTTTTTTTATGGGGTTATCAGCCATTATGGATAGAGTGGCATTTGCATCCATGTTAACAATTGCCTGCCTGGAGGTGGCCTTACCGAAGGTATAACTGCTGTCTGAATTAATTTTGGCCTGTCAGACGTCACCCATTATTTCTGTAGTAGTATGTAGCACTTCTGCTCTGCTCCTGTGTCCACCCCTGGTTAGAGAGCTGTGCCACAACAACTGTTAACAATTAGTTCCAGCTGGAGTGATATGATGTACACCTGAATTTTTTGCGGTCTGCTGAAATACAAGCCTCCACCAGATTGAGTTGTGCTACTGTTTTCTATCTGTGCATATTTCAAATGTTTACATGTAGTTAGATATTCAAACAGATCACTGCTGAAGTAGCCATAACTACATGGGATGTATCCTGCCAGGGATGTTGGATGTCTAACCAGTTTACAAAGCTTTAGGCTCCTTCCTCGTGTACTGTACATCTGCCATTTGCATGAGATTACATGCTGTTTATAAGAGGGATGTACAGGCATGCCAAATTCAGAATGTTCTCTCTCAAAAGAGAGGATGAAGCCTAAAGCTCTGCAATAAAAAAGGCATGTATGTCATGTCAGAAGAGCAACATGGATACCCTCACTCCAACCAGGGGTAGTATAGTTAAAAGCATACACAAGGGATATGGAGGGAGGGTACTAGCACTGCAATAATGATCTATTCCAATTTCTAATGTTATGGTACATCAACTTACACAACTGTACCACATTCTTCTTTAAATCACTGTTGCAATAGTCATAACTATATGGGATGACTGCTAATCCATCATAAAAACAACCAGTTTTAAACAGCAATACAAGAAAAAATGAATCAGGACTATAAATATATCCTTTATTGTTTGCCACAAGCCATAGTCAGGTTATATTGGCTTTGATACTTACTGTATCTTCTTCAGGGACATCTAACCTTAAAAACAGCTGCCATGAATAATACAAAAAAAGGCACCTATATGATGAGCAACATAAGAGACTACCATTATATACAAAATGGTAAATTACACATAAAATCACAAATCCAGATTTAATCATTAATAACGTAAAAGACCCTCCACCCTTAAAACAACAAACTAAAATAAAATGAAACAGCACTATAATTAATAACTCTCATGAAGTCCTAGTTTGAAAAAGGCTCCCAGATAGGTAAGCCACATTTTCTTTATTTAGCAAGACTGATTTCTATCCTTTAAATTTATTATTAAAGCCATCAATGAACAAACACATAAAGGTAACATTTTTGTGCTCCCGCTTATATTTAAACAAGGCATTATTTTCACTGCCACTTCAAATTTCCCTCACATGCTCTGAGATATGGTGTTTAAAGATCCAGGTGGTTTTACCTATGTAAAAAGCTCTGCATGAGCACAAGACAAGACAAACACTGCCTTCAGTCCTGCATGTTATTAATGACCCAATCTGGAATACATTAGACGTATTTGTTGAGGAAAATTCTTTGTTCTTAATTCTATATCTACAAAGTGAAAAACAGCCAAATGATATGCAACCTGAAATAACCATACCATCTATTGTAAGTTGTTTACTTGCTTGTTGATACAATTCTCTTTTATATTACATACATATCTATATATATATGTGTACACACACACACACACACACACACACACACACACACACACACACACACACACACACACACACGCACACACACGCATACTTGTTCAATTTACTTATTTTTCCTATAGACAAAACTACACTCTTCTGGTAATAATTGTGCATAAAACTTACCAGCTTTTAAAATATGCCAGTTCTTATTTTCTTTAATTACTAATAATACCAGTTGCAGTAAATAAAGCAAACCTAGATGTCTTGTTAAAATGCATCTCTTCATCTTTCCTTTGATACTCTAACAATGTTATTCTTCTTAAGTCCACCTCTACTTTTGTTTTAATAATGCTCCTTTCACTGTAATTCCGTAACAAAAATATAATGCACAGATCTGAGACAAACTCTAAATACTCCATTTGATTTCAGCATTTTACCTCTCATAAACTGAGATTTTCAAACATTTCTAATCATGTGTCCTGGATGACAACTGGTGGCCTGTAAAACGAAATTCTTACTAAAGTGTTTGTGAAAAAGTTAGTGAATATTGTCCCATCCTTATTTTTAATGATAGTCAAATCAAGAAAATAAATTATTTTCTTCCACATTAAACCTCAAATCCCACTTATTCTCATTTAAATAATCTATGAATTCTCTATCTTCAGCTAAATCTGAATTTCAGACTAACCAGTAGTTATCTAGCAACAATCTCCACATAACCATTGCATGTACATAAAGGTTGTGTCCAGAATCATAAAGCATTACCTCCTCAACGTAACCCATAAACAGGTCTACATAAATGGTGTCAAAGGAAGCCTCCATTGCAATTCCACTCATCTGTAAGCAACAATCACTGTTATAATCAGAAATATTTTTCATTAGAACATTTTCAGTCACTAACAATAAAAATGTATTAGATCCTAGAGGATATAAGTGAGCATAATTAAACCAAATATTGTAATGTATCCAGACCCCCCCTGGGTGGAATGGATTTGTAAAGAGACTTTGGATCAAGTATACACAAGTACCACTCCCAATCAAACTGGATTTCTTCACTAATTTGAAGAAATTGTGTGGTGTCTTAAAGCCTTGATCTAACTAGTGGTAACATTGGCTTCAGATAGTGGGTAAGAAAGTCTGACAGAGGTTCAGTTAATGAGCCTGTTCCTGATATTGGGTGACCCATTGGATTCTTATTACTTTTATGTATCTTGGGACGTAAATACGTAAACTGGAACCGAGGAGCCTCAACTCTGAGTTTATTCATCACTCCACCTATAATACATTTCTAACAAGCATTTTTCATAAAAATATTTATCTATTTAAATGTATTAGTAGGATCAAAACACATTTTATACGAATATCTAGTATCATTCAACTTTTCATAGCCTCCCCATGATATTTATTCACATTCCACTGTCTCCTTTATCTGCCTTTTTATATCACAATTTCCTCATCCATTTTTAAGGATTCAAGTGCCTTTCTTTCATCATTAGAGTAAGGTTGCATCTCCCCCTCATCATATTCAGATGAATCATGAAAAACCTTTTAACACAGCTTTTTTTTTCAAAATACTAAACAAATAGACAATAGGGTGTTTGGAAACCTGATTTTTTTAAATAAACCTGCACGTCTTTCTTCTTTCACTTCCTTAACTGTGAGAGATAATTTAAATTAAGTCTGTGACAAATACCCTTAACATCTGGACTAACTGTTTTTTCAGAAATAACAGCAGAAGGAACATAATTTAACAACATATTCAGCTTTACTTAGTTAAAAAAAATGAAGAAAGACCATATACTAAATGATCAGTCTTTATGTTTTCATCAGTTGTTGGAAAACAGTTTTATATTCATATTTTTTGGAATGTTTTCTACTACTGCTTTTGTTTTTTAATGGTTTGTCATAAAGTAGGGCAGCCCAACATCTGGTCAGTATACCAAAGCCTTTAGGTTGCTTTAAGGTATGCCGTACATAACAAGTATGGTCCTCGCGTAGTGTAGAGCATAAAGGTGATGTATGAATGAACCATCCTCAGAACCGATAGCCTCAGTAGGAATGCCAGTTGAAGGAGTAGAGAGGTAAATAGTACATCCAGAAGAGAAATGGACCTGGGGAGGAGGGAGGGAGTGAATATTGCAACATTGAAAAGAAGAACATCTACCATTATTGTAAGATGTCACACAACTGTACTATGTCCTTCCATTTCACTGTTGCAGTATTCATTAGTACAGGGAGAGCTCCAAAGCTCAGGAAGAAGAAAGGGAGGAGAAAGGACCAGCAGAACTCTCCAGAAAACAATGAAGGATTGCCCTAGCAAAACCAGCTCCAACACTGGAAATTCCATCCAACTTGTAGTGTTTGGTAAATGTATGCACAGAAGTCCAAGTAGCTGCCTCAAGAATAGAGTTAGTATCCCAACTCTTGAAGAAAAGCAGCAGAAGCCACAGCTCTGGAAGAATGAGCCTTAACAGAAGAAGAAAGTCTCTTAACATGAAAGGAATGGCTTTAGAAACCCAAGAAGAAACAGTTTGCTTGGACACAATAATAAGGACTTAGGATGAAAGGAAAGAGCTGATAAGATTTATGAAAAAAAGTCTTAGTCTTATCCAAATAAAATTGGAGTTGTCTATACACATCCAGTGTGTGCAGCACCTTCTCACTGGCAGATTGCGACGAAGGAAAAAATGGGAAAATGAGTATAATGATTAAGGGACAACTCATTTACCACCTTGAGCATAAAAGAGGGATTAGTATGAAGGGACACCCTGTCCTTATGAAACACCAAAAAAGGAGAACAAGCCATAAGGACATGAAGCTCAGACACCCATCTGACAGAAGTAAGGAATAACAAAAGGACCGTCTTCCAACAGCAATTTTGCAAGAAAGCTGAAGTTGCAGGTTCAAAAGGAGCCCAGGTCAGTTTTTCTAAAACAAAATTAAGATTCTCAGGGAGGAGGAACAAGCTTCCTGGGAGGCCTAATACGAATGATGCTTTTAAGAAATTGTTTAGCTTCAAAGCTAGAAGCTAAAGGAAGTGATAAAGGCATACAAGCAGAGTTAGCTGATAAGTGGGCCTTAACAGAAGAATAAGCCAACCCAGCATTGAGAAATTCACACAGATAGGAACGAACCAAAGGAAAATCTACAGAAATTGAATCCAGATTACGAGAAAGACACCAAACTGAAAACCTCTTCCATTTGGACAAGTAGGATTTTCTAGTACTGGGTTTCCTGTCCTCCTGCAGGACCCGAAGCACTTCCTCAGAAAAAAATGCGTCTATGTAGAATCAAACTCCTATCATGCACAGTGTCAGTTAAAGAGTGGACAGGTGGGAATGGATGAGAGACTCCTTGTCTTGTGTGAGTAGGTCCACAATGTGAGTTAACGTATGATGATTGCCCTTGGCTAAATGCAGAAAAGGGAACCAATGCTGTCTCAGCCAAAAGGGAGTCACTAACAAGAGTTTGGGAGCATCCTGTTGAATTCTGAACAGGACTTTTGGAATGTTAGGAAGGGGAGGGATAGTAAAGAGACATCCTCTTCCAGGAAAAAGAGAAGGTGTCCACCTTACAAATCAGAGGATCTGGAACACTGGCACAAAATAGTGGAATTTGTCTGTTCAGAGGGGAGGCAAAAAGATCCATTTGTGGAGTACCCAACTGGTGGTCAATGTCTAGAAACACATCCCTGTGATGCATCCATTCATAGGATTGAGTTATGGACCTGCTCAGAGAGTCTGCCACAGTGTTTTGACCTAAGGGAGTGTAAACTGCCTGAAGACTCGCTTCATACTTGATAGCAAGTTCTTACACTAGGACAGCCATCCAGCAAAGAAGATAAGACCTCTTCCCCCCATTTGTTGACATACCACATCACTGTAGTATTGTCTGTAAAATCCTTGAGAGATCCTGGGGAGAAAAGATGATGAAAAGTCTGAAGAGGCATCAGAAGAGATCTCATCTCTTTCACATTGAGGTGTTCTTTTTGTTGATTAGGTGACCAGACTCCCTGCACCTTTAGGGAGCCAAATGTAGCTCTCCATCCCACGTCTGAAGCATCTGTGAACAGCTCCTGAGATGGAAGAGGTGGATGAAAAGGGAGCCCTGGATTGAAAGTCAACTGCTGAATTCACCACTGAAGTTCCTGCTTGAGCCATGGCAGAAGAACTACAAATCTGAGGGGATGAGAATGTTGGAGACAAACTGACTTCAGAAACTACTGAAACTTTCTCATGTGGAGTTTGGGAAAAGGGAGGATAGGAATGGTGGAAGCCATGAACTCCAGAACTCTCAGAAATTCCCTGGCTGTAACTGAAGCCAAAGGAAGAAGGGATTGAAAAATACAAAATGAGAGTTACAGCCTTGGGAAGAGGCAGGGATGCCAGCATAAGCACAGTCTGGATCCTGCACCACAGAAAAATATGATCCTGAGAAGGAGTCGGAACATACTTTGAAATGTATCGTGAACCCCAAGCTCTGCAGAAGGGAAACAGCAAAAATGTAGTTTTTGCAACAATGTCTCTGGAGAGGATCCCTGAAACAGGAGGTCTGGAGAGGATCCCTTAAACAGGAGGTCATCTAAGTAGGGAAAACTTGGATTCCCCCCTTAGCCTGCTAAAAGCAATCACAGCAGTGAGGCATTTGTTGAATACCCTTGGGGTAGTAGAAAGGCTTAAAGGCAAAGCAGACAACTGAAAATGCCAGGAAGTAGAGAAATGTAAAAACTTCCTGAAAAGGGGATGAATCGGGATATGAAGATCAGCATTCTTGGGGTTTAGAGACAACATAAACCTGAGGAAGCAGAAGGGGGAATAAAGTCTGAAGGGATAACATCCAAAAAGAGGAGACCTTCAGAATGGTGTTTAGGTGAGGAAAGTCTAGAACTGGTCTCCAGGTACCCTCTTTCCTGGGCACCAGAAAAGTACAGTTTTGTACCTACCATAAATGTAGATGTTCGAGGATCCACATTGCTGCAGTCCTAACTATTGGGTAGTCCGCTGTCCAGTCGGCCCGAATACCAAAGTATATGGCTGACGTCGGTCAGGGCGCATTAGACTGACGTCAGTACGTCAGGGTACTAATGCGCATGACCGACGTCATATCCTCAGTCTTTTCTTGCCCCAGATGTCAGAAGACCCTGAAAAGATAAGGCCAAAACCAAAAACTCCAAATATACCTGCACCAAAAATATGTACAATATATACAAAATTACCAGAATATAACCTCACCTACACAACCACCCCTAAACACAGAGGGAAGGAGGGAGGTAAATTGGACTGCAGCAATGTGGATCCTCGAACATCTACATTTATGGTAGGTACAAAACTGTACTATGTTCTTCATTCCACATTGCTGCAGTCCTAACTATTGGGTAGAATCCCAAAGCAGAGGTAAGGAGGCTGGCAAATCATAAGGAAGCAGGAACTGACAACATGCCTTGCAAAATAGCTGTGGCAAAACCAGCCCTAGACTTAGAGTAGAGAGGAAGGTGATAATGCTTAGAGAAAGTATGCACTGAACTCCAAGTAGCTGCCTCCAAAATATCCTTAGTTGCCACCCCCCTTAGAAATGCTGTTGAAGTGGCAGTAGCCCTAGTGGAATGAGGCCTAATCCCAGCTGGAATCTCTTTGCCATGATGGGAATAACAAAATGCAATGCAAAACCCAATCCACCTAGAAATAGTTTGTTTTGATACAGGCTTGCCCTGCGAACTCAAAGCAAAAGAAACAAACAACTGCTGAGACTGCCTAAAATCCTTAGTCCTGCTCAAATAATAACGCAATTGCCTGTGTACATCTAAAGTGTGCAAAATCTTTTCCCCTTTATTTTGGGGATCTGCATAAAAAGTAGGCAAATGAATAGTTTGGTTTAAAGCCACACTAGAAACCACCTTAGGCATAAAGGAAGGATTAGTACGTAAAGATACCCTATCCTTATGAAAAATCAAAAAAGGCTCTACCGCCATAAGGGCCTGCAACTCAGAAACCCTTCTTGCAGAAGTAATGGCCAACAAAAAAGCAGTCTTCCATGACAAGTATTTCAATGCAGCAGTAGCCGCAGGCTCAAAAGGTTGTAGAGTAAGTTTCTCCAACACAAAATTGAGATCCCAAGCAGGAGTAGGAGCTCTACGTGGGGGTCTTATATTCTTTGCCCCTCTAAGAAATTGCTTGAACAAAGGATGCAAAAACAATGGTGGGTCACAATCATAGTGAGCTGAAATTGCTGCAGCATGAATCTTAATGGAAGAGAAAGACAAACCTTTGTCCAATAACTCAGTAAGATATTGAAGAGCCACACTCAAATTAGGCTCAGAAATCTCCAAATTATTTGCTGCACTCCAAAATAAAAATCTCTTCCATTTTTCTGCGTACACTTTTCTTGTACTAGGTCTTCTGGCTTCCATAATCACATTTAAAACTTGTTGAGGAAGTTGAGACCTGCTGTCTTTCAAAACAGAATATGCCAGGCTGTTAGATGAAGAGAGTGAAGCTTGACATTGAGCAGGTGACCGTCTCTCTGAGACAACAGGTGTGGAATCAAGGGTAAAGGCCATGGAGGCTTCCTTACCAGACTCCTCAGTAATGGGTACCAGTGCTGCCGAGGCCAATCTGGAGCTATTAAAATCATCCTTGGCTTGTCTTGTCTGACCTTTAGAAGCACCTTTGGGAGAAGAGGCAGAGGTGGAAAAGCATACACATGAAGATTTTTCCAACTGAAAGAAAGAGCATCCACTTTCCAAGCTGTGTGATGAAACCTCTGTGTGCAAAACTTTGGCAGCTGGTGGTTTAGTGGAGAAGCGAACAGATCTATGTCTGGAGTTCCCCATGACACTGTCAATTTTTGAAATACATGAAGATCCAGTTTCCACTGTGGGGATCCATGATTTGTCTGCTTAACACATCTGCTAAGGAGTTCTGTGCTCCGGCAGAAACCTTGCCTGAAGAGTTAGTTGCAAGCTGAGCGCAGTCTCCCATAAAATCATTGCTTGCCTGCACAATGGGTAAGAATGTGTTCCCCTTGTTTGTTGATGTACCACATGACAGTTGTGTTGTCTGTTAGAATCAACACCTGCCCTGGAAGAAGTAACTCCTTGAAAGCCATTAATGCAAACTGGACTGCTAACATCTCTTTCATGTTGATATGTAGATGCTGTAGTCTGGCAGGCCACTTGTCTTGTATCCACTTTCCATTTAGATGAGCTCCCCAAGCAATGTCTGAGGCATCTGTCGTTAGAATCTGACTCGCCTCTGGCCGGGTCACAGAGAGTCCCTTGTTTAGGTGACATTTCTGAGCCCACCACAAAAATTCCTTTTGAATGCAAGGTATTATTTGAATGACAGTGTCCAAATCCTGGCAGTGCTGTGTCCATACATTTTGAGATACCATTGCAGCTTCCTCATATGCAGTTTGGCATTGGGAAGCACCAGAATACAAGATGCCATGAACCCTAAGGCTTGAAGGACTGTCCTTGCAGTCAGCCCGGACTGAAGAGATAGTTGATGGAAGTAACTGGAAAGATTCTTTTGTTTGTCCGGGGTTAAAAGGCCATCTGGGCTGCTGTATTCAGTCTCACACCCAGAAAGCACATGTCTTGAGAGGGTACTAGACTGGACTTTATTTCGTTCACAGAATACCCTAGGCATCTTAGCACTGCTATGACATATTCCAAATGCTGTAGAAGGTCTTCCTTTTCTTGAGCCAGAATCAGGCAGTCGTCCAAGTAAGGATAGATTTGAATTCCTTTTAGCCTGAAGTAAGCTATCACTGGAGCCAGAACCTTTGTGAATACTCTGGGCGCAGTAGATAAGCCAAAGGGCAATGCAGAGAACTGATAATGAGAATTTCCAGCTCGAAAACGCAGATACTTCCTGCAACTTAGTCTTATAGGCACATGAAGGTAAGCTTCCTTGAGATCTAAAGTTACCATCCAGTGATCTTTGCCCAGCAGAGGTAAAAGCTGTTGTAACGTCAACATTTTGAACTTGGGAATGTCCAGATAAGTGTTGAGGATAGATAAATCCAAAATTGGTCTCCACGTGTTCCCCTTCTTTGGTACTAGGAACAGGCGAGAATAAAATCCTAGGCCCCTTTCTGGCACAGGAACTGGCTGAATGGCCCCTATTTGGAGCAACAGAGAAATTTGCTTGCGAGCCTCTGTTCTTTGTAGAGGAGGAATGTCTGGCATGCCTTTGAAAGGAGGCAAGGTATGGAAATAAAACCTGTAACCGTGGTGAATGATATCCAGAACCCATCTGTCTTGGGTAATTAAATCCCAATTTTCTTTGAAAAGAGACAGCCTTCCTCCCAAAGGTGCTGCCAGGCGAGAATGTACTGGCAGCTGAAACGGCAGGTCATTGGGTCTGCTTACGAAAGGACTGACCCCTGCCCTCACCAGAAGTCTGAGCAGGGGAACTCCCTGTCCTAGGCCTAAAAGAACCTTGAGCTCTGCCCCTACCACGTCTAGACCTACCCCTAGACTGGGAATCATAAGCAGGATAAGTCCATCCCTTAGTAGGCCAATTTCTACTAAACTTCGGAGGCTGCACCTGCAAAAATCCTTAACAGTTTGCATAGACTTAGCCTTGTCCTCCATTTTCTTTAAAACTGCTTCCACAGGCGAACCAAACAACACATCAGACTGTAAAGGAGCATCCAAAATCCTTGTTTTAACATGCTCAGCTAAATTCTGATCTCTCAACCAGGCGTGCCTACGAAGAACAGAACCAGTGGCAGCCACCCTCGAGGAGGCCTGCACAGCATCAAAACCACACTGCAAGGAATGTTTACCCACCTGTTCAGACACATGAACTAAATCCTGCAACTCTTTACACTCAATACCTTCTGCCAGAGCATCCACCTTAGATTTCAATTGTGAAAGGAGATAATTCTGATATTTTAACATGTGAAACTGACAATTCAACGCCCTCATGGCTAAAGTGGAAGAAGTATACACTTTCTTTCCCCATCTATCCAAAGCCCTTGCCTCTGTATCAGGAGGAACAGGATTTTTAACAACAGAGGCCTTCACACCTTTAGGCCCCTGAGAGACAGTTTCCGGGTCTGCCCTAGGACTCTTAAAAAGATACTTATGAGCCTCAGGCACCCTATAGCACCTATCCGGTTTAACTGGGGCAGGAGGCAAAGAATCAGGGTTCAGGGAAGCCTCTGCAAAAACATCTTCCACCACATTCAGAACAGGAGGTATAGCTAAAGGCCTATGCTGGGGTAAAAACAAGAATTCCCTAAGCCTCTTCCTGGAATCAGAGAAATCTTGACCTTCCCATTTAAAATGCTCCCTCATGGAATGCAGAGTCTCTGAAAATGAAAAATCCTCAGGAGGAGAAGCAGAAGGAGTAGAATCATCCACATCAGAATCAGAATAAGGAGGATACTCCTGCAAGTCTTCAGCCGAAGACTCAGAAGCCTCCGAACATTGCTCAAAACTCTCAAACTCAGGTTCCACCCTAGGCCTCTTATCAGGAGGGGGCATAGAACCTCTAATCATAGTAATCAAATCCTCTGCCATTTTAAGCATATGCTTCTTAGGCAAAGACCCTGAAACACTAGGAGAAACCCCCACTGAAGCTAAACTTGGCCTGCCTCTCAAAGAAGCCTTGGAAACAGAAGGGGAGGCTCTAACCACCTTAGGAAGAGAGGGAAGAACAGCCACCTGAGAAGCCCCCTCAGCCTGGCCTACTTCCTGAGAGGATACATCCTGTAACAGTAAAGTCTCTCCCTGAGACTCCAAAGAAACTCCTGGCAGAACCTCCGGCTCCACTGAGCCTTCTAAAGAACCGACGTCTGGGACTGTCGGTTCTTCCACTCTAGGTTTTGCTGCTTTGTCCTTGCGCTTTTTGCCCGAAGCGGGCGTCGGAGCATCCGACGGCATTTTATAATTACAACGCTTCCCAAAAACTAACCTGGCACAGTCTAACCTTCTCTTAATAGTGCGTTTGTTAAATCTAGCACAAGAGCGGCATCCAACAACGTCGTGCTCAGGCCCTAAACAAGGTATACACAAAGTATGGTAATCCCTATGAGGTATCTGTTTCCCACAAGAAATACAGTTATTCACTTTTTCTGACATCCGGTTAAATACTGAGGCAAGAAAAACCAAAATATTCCCCAACGGGGTACTTAGCCAACTTTGATTCGGTCTGAAACTCTGACTTCAGAAACTTTCAGAACGCCAACCTGCACTCGCAAAATTGCTTCTGCATCGGACCATGCGGCAAAAAAGACTGAGGATATGACGTCGGTCATGCGCATTAGTACCCTGACGTACTGACGTCAGTCTAATGCGCCCTGACCGACGTCAGCCATATACTTTGGTATTCGGGCCGACTGGACAGCGGACTACCCAATAGTTAGGACTGCAGCAATGTGGAATGAAGAACATCATTCTGGAGTAAACCCTCCTACCCTTTGGGAAACTGGACCTTCCTGAATAGTTCCCTGAATCAAGAGATCCCAGAGCATTCCTGGAAAGAAGTACAGCTGTTCCTGAGGGAGCTGAGGAATTCCCATAAAAGGGGAAAGAGATTTCCAGACCATGATGTGACACCCCACCACTGCCAATCAGTAATCAAGATGCCTCAATCCTTACCACTAGCAACAGTGGGGGAATATTCACTGGGAGGATGACAAGTACACGCACAGTATTTCCAGATGCAGCTCTCTGTATCAAGTGCAAGTTCCCTTAAGAGCACACAGAGATCACAGTCAGTCTGGGGCTGGTTCTCCTACCTTTTTCCAGATCCCCAGTAAGACTCCCCACTGGCACGGCTACAGAGTTAAGATTTCCACTGATTGACCAAGCCAAGACTTCCAGCACCCTCTCTGTCCCGCCAGTGCTTCGTGTCCCTGCCCAAGTAGCTCACACACACACACACACACACACACACACACACACACACACACACACACACACACACACACACACACACACACACACACACCTGAGAAAGGCTGGCACATGTTTACTAGCTATGACCCCTTCTACCCAGACTATAAGGTACTTTTTACTGTCACCATTCACTCCTGCCAGCTACGTTAAGGCCCTTAAAGGTTGTCTTATCTTACTGTGTAATATTAACATAAATGGCAGTTTGAACAAGAGCAAGGCTATTATGAGTGGCCAAATAAAGATGCAAATACTCTTGAAACTTAAATATCTCTACACAGATCAGCCACAATGAAAAGTTTAAATATATTTAATAATAAATAATAAGAAGAACAAGACAATGTTAAATATATATTCATAGTGACATCAGAGTTGAAAACCACAGGAAATATTAAAACAACATTGCAGGACATTCTCAAATAAATAAAAAGATCTAAACTAAGCTTCACTATATTCCTGACTGAATCTAAGAGAATTATACTATAGCCTAAGAACTTACTAATAGAGCAAGGCAGATGTAATGAATGGATCTTCTAGTTGTTGTCAGGTCCAAGACAGAATGCTCTCTCTCACTAAGAGACTTCTCAGGTTAATATCTAAAACATTATTGCTGGGCTAGTTTTCAGAAAAACAGCCCTTGTCATCTGACTCTGCTGCATCATAGCTACACTTAATGGAATGACAAGCCACCTGGGAAGAAGTCCCTAACAGGGAAAGAACAGAACAGAAGTCTTCCCTTCAGATTCTGGGACATCAGAAATTACCAAACAGGCCTGGGAAAGAACAGCCACCATGTACCTGGACATATGGGTCCGTTAATTGATAGCCCTAAAAGCTAAGGTAGCAGAGGTATAAACCTTCTTACTTAAAGATAACAAAACTATGGAAAGGTTATCAGAAAGAAGTAACTTAAGAGAAGGGGGCAAATGAGATGGCTCGTCAGAAGCCACAGACACTACTGAAGGATCAGCAGAAGGGCACCTATGTAGAAATGTACAGTCATCAGGCAACCTATAAAATCTATCAGGTTTCTTGAGGGCAGGGTGCTGGGAATCAGGAGCCTTAGAAGCATTAAAAAAGGTATCCAACAAAGCAGCCAAAACAGGAGGAACAGCAGAAGGTCTGGGAGAAACTATTTTCAGTAGCTCATAATACCTCTTCTATATCTCAGAAACTTTAGCACAATCCCATTTTAAAAAATTCCATCGTTCTGGAGATTGTCCCCCCAAAATAAATTTCCTTGAAAGGACTGCCAGGACTAGTAGGTTTCTCTTTATTAGACCCACAGTCCAAAGGAGATGGAATCATGAGATGAGTAAGCAAGGGATTCCTCATCCGAATCCACCTCCTCTTCAGAGGAATCTGTTCTCTGCCTCTTTTAAGGAGAGTAGATTACCAAGGGGAGCTGGAAGAGAAACTCCCTGAGAAGGTTTCAAAGTCATTAAAGCATTAAAACAGTCCCTGACTGAAATTCTGCCATTCACTCTGTGGGTCCTTAGGAGCTGGAGAAATATGTTTAGTCTTCTGCTTTTTCTTCAAGGGGATGTCTGCCTTATCAAAAACTTAAAAGGCTCAGACCCCAAACGGCATTCAATAGCAGTAGTTGGGATGACTTCTGTGATGAAAATTTGAGGAACAACCCTAGGCCCCTCAGAAATAACTGGATGCGTTTCCCCATGAACATCCAAAGCAGAAGTCTGCAAAGCCTCCAAGGGCGTCCTTAAGGTCAGATCCACACTGGCTTCGAAAACAGTCACAGCAGAAGAATCCAATGGTGGAGCCAGGCAATCCTCTGGGCTTCACTCGCCTTGGGAAAGACATCCTGCAGAGGATTACAGCAAAAGAATCCAGCATATATTTCTTGGCCTTCTTCATGGATGGCTGCCCCTCTGAGCAGGACTTTCCTTCCATTGTGTCTTTAGGTAAAAGCTTAAGATACTGATTCTCTAAATACAAGGTCAAAGAAGACAGCCAACTATGCGGGGGCCTTAGGAACAAAGGCCTGACAAACTGAACAGGACATATGGTCATGGGAAGTGCTGAGATAAAACCAGCACTGCTCATGACAGTCTTTATGGGGAATCTGTCTGCCACACTATATTTACCTTTCTTGGATGACATGAAACCCCACAACAAAAACAGGAGGAAAAGATGTGACACAAACCCCCCAATGGGGCACTTATCTGAAATGGCTTGGTGAACCAGCAACGGGACAGGTCTTCAGACAGATAATCAAGAGATGGAATTCAGACTGGCAGAAAAGAAGCTGTGAGTATGGTACATCTGGATGTCACCTTTATGCACTATGCTACGTGAGGAGCATACGCGAGATGTGCAGCATACCTTAAAGCAACATAAAGGCGTTGGTATTCTGGCTGGACGTCACTCCACCATTGGGAAGGGATCCCTATTGTAATGAGTCTACAACAGTGAAATGGAAGATCATCATTTGTTCTTTTAGTTTTAGGTGAAGACAACATTTCAGGAAGAAAGTGTAGATGGAGAAAAGATAAGAAGATACCCTGGAGAATAGTTCTAACAAATTCTATATTAGCTCTGAAACAGAGGCAGACTTGTAGTACTTAGTAAAAGGGTACTTTGAGGACCAAGTAGCTGTCTATAGAATAAATCTAGAGCCCACCTCTTTTTAAAAAGCCCCACAAGGGGTCACAGTATTGATTACAATGATCCCTGACATTCTGAGGGGGACTTCTGCAATCAGAACAGCCATCTAGAAATGGTTTGCTTAAATACAACTTGTTGATGTTTTTTTCTTACAATCATAGGATATAAGATGCCAGCTAGATTTTCTAACATATTTTGTCTTGTCCAAGTAAAATTCTAATTCTCTGTGGATGCCTGAGGTATGATGGGTTTATTTCTCCCATTTTTCAATTCAGGATAGAAAACAGAGAGATAATTACTCTGGATTACGGTAAATTCAGAAACAACCTTAACCATAAAGGAAGGGTTCATTATAAACTCTCCCTGTCTATGAAAGATCAAAAAAGGTTCAACAGATATAAAGGTCTGTAATTCAGATACTTGTCCAGCAGAAATCACGACAATGAGCAAAGTGAACTGGCTAAAGGTTCAAAAGGGGACAAAGTTAACTTCCCCAACACATAATTTAGATCCCAGAAAAGTGTCACTTGTTTTCCTGGTGGTTCAATGTGGAAAACCCTTTCAAAAATGTTTGCCTTGGAATGAAAATGGCGATGATGGTGATAATGGAGGAGAAGAAGAGGAAGAAGGAGAAGGAAGAGAGGAAGAGGATGAAGAAAAAGAAAGGTGTAGATCCAGTGGCAAACAGGCTGAAATGACTGAAAGATGTACTTTGATGTGTAAAGCAAGGCCTGAAGTGAGCAAAATATGTTCTATTTGTCCAAGTAAGATTTCCTAGTGGTAGGTTTTCTAGACTTCTTTAACACCTGCTGCACATTCTCAAAAGACAAAGTCCCTTGGTAGGATAAAAAAATATTATCCATGTAGTTAGGTTGAGATTTTGAATGTTGGGGTGAATGAGGGATCCCTTGTTTTGTGCATGTAAGTTCATAGCGTCATAGGTGAATACTAGGCTAGGTACATTAAAAAGCCATTTTAAACTCGTCCAATAAACCAAGGTAGGAATTAAACCTTGAACTTTGTGTCTATAAGGTGAAGATCTTTTATTTATTTATTTTTTTTAATAAGAAGCGTGTTGACATGGACAATCATACATTTATATAAATGAAAACAAACCATACTGATGTAATTGTAGTTGCAAACATTATACATCACTTACAATCTGTCCAGTCATTGTCAGTCAAACATTATATGCTCATTCAAATCCTGCCTTATTTTAAACATTGTTCCTCCTCTGCATGAATTTTTCCCAGAATTTCCATTTTCCCCATGTAATTTGCTCCTACCCTTTTCTAAAGATTCTAGTTCTAGTTGTTTTCTCTCTCTCACTATATTCACTACTTCTAATAAAGTTGGATTAGATGGATTTCCCTTTTCTAGTAATTGCTTTTTTGGGCAGCCACCATAATTAGACTCAGCAAGGCTTTACTGTGTCTACACAATTCCAATTCTATATCATAGCTCAAAAATATAATTTCCTTAGTTACACCAATTTGATCACCCAGCATCTCTGGCAGAGCAGTCTGCAGAGAATCTTTAAAGTCTGCCAACTCATTACACACCTAGAAAATATGTTCACAGTTGCAGCTTTCTTTCCTATCACACCTCCAACATTTGCTATCTACCTGAAGAAAATTTCTTTGGAGTCTACTCGGGGTATAAAAATACCTCTGTAAATACTTACAAGCAAAGATCCCATATCTTATAGACTTTGTTGCATATCTTGGACACATACATATATATTCCCCATTGTTTCTTTGTGAATTGCTTATCCAGTCTCTCTTCCTAAACCTTTCTAACCTCCTCTGAATGATTCTTGTAGTAGTCATGCAATATTTTGTATGCTCTACCAATTATTCATTTTTAACAGCAGCTCAGTTCTAGATTCCACTAAAAACTCTACGAATGCTGGTCTTTCACTTAGGATCCCCCTATTTCTTTCTCTTTGCCTATACTCTGATGTCCATCCTGGACAGTGAAGGCAATTTATATCCTGAAGTCCAATAACTTCTTGGCCTCTTCCCATTCTATTACTTTTCCTCTCTATTTGCTCTCAGTGCACTGGTTCTTTTACTGGGTTTTCTCCAATAAATTCTACCCCCTCTTGTCTATTCTCTGTATCCTTAATTGCAGTCATATCTGTTAACAGAATATCCTTTTCCATTCCCATGTTGACTTAGTATTTAGAATACTTTCTGCTACTTTATAAATATAATATTCTGCATGGTTATTGTTATTGTCCTTAAACATCTGCATCCAAAATCCCAGTCTCTCCTTGTTTGAGCTTTCCCCATTTCATAATCATCCCTTTCCACTTGCATTATACATTTCTGCTTGTGCTATTTATAGGAGCCTTAACTGTGTAGCTCTGAAATACTCTGGCAAATTGGGTAATCTCAAACTGTCTTGCTCAATTGGAAGAATCATATACCACTTGACTCTTGCCATCTTCCCCTCCCAGATAAAATCCTTCAGCTCTTTATTAAATTTCTAGCCACAACTTCTCATCTGATTGATAAAAATATGCTGACCTGTGTATAAAACTAAAGGGATTGAAAAACATTTTAACTGCTTGTATCTTGCTATCCATATCAGAGAGAGTTTCCAATTTGTCAGTTTTTGTATTATATTTTGTTTAGTCTCTTCCCACATATCCTTAGCTGCACACCAGAATCCTTTTTAATCCATATTCTTAAGTACAGAATTTTATCATGTCCCTATATATGGATATTGCTGAACCAATTCATGCACGGTTACATAATTTACAGATATTGCCTTTGTTTTAGCTTCATTAATTTTATATCCCGAAAAGATATAAAATTGCCTCAAAATGTTGCACAACACTGAAATGTCCTTTCTGGTTTTACCAAGTATGAAATAATATCATCTACAACTACAGCCAGCTTTTTTTTGACTACCATACTAATTATATCCTTGAATTTCTGAGTCTCTTATTTTTTTGCCAATGGTTCTGAATATGGTGCAAACAGAGGGGAAAGAGGACATCCCTGCCTGGCTCCGCTGCTCAAACAGAAATGATCAGAGATGAACCTACCCACTTTAATTTAATTTAATTTTCGCTTCCAATCCCTCATATATCCTCCTAATCAACCTTATTATTTTATCAGGGAATGCAAATACTTCCATCACCCTGTTCATAAACTCCCAGCTTACTCTGTCAAAAGCTATCTCTGCATCAAGACACACCAACAATAGTGGTATTTTCTTACATTCAGTTTTCCTCTGGATCAGTGCTCTGTTAATGTTGACAAATTTTTGCCTCCACAAAACCACATTGATTGTCTATCCGTTTTGGTATCACTTTTGCCATTCTTTTAGCCATCATAGACAAATACTTTATGGTCATGGTTTAGGATTGAAATAGACCTGTATGAAGCTGATCTGATAGGTCATTACCCTGTTTAGGTATTACAGCCACCACCACTTTCTTCCAGGAAGCTGGTGCTTCTCCTGCTCTTAAAAATACTAATAAAAACACATTCTCTATCTTTTTCACTTTTTTCCCCTCCTAACTTCCAAACTTTCACAGATTCACCATCTACTCCAGGGACTTTCCTGCTGATTGGTTATACATCACCATTTTTATCTCATCTCCTCCAATCCTATTAGTAATTAAGCCTCATCTACCTCCAACCTTGGCATATTTAATTATACCATGAACATTTCCATTTGTACCTTTTGTTGGATCAGTATATTTCTCTGCTTTATACAGACTTTCATAAAATTTCTGAACTATATCTAGTACTTCTACAGGATCTCTTGTTATTGGCTCCCTAAGGTTAGTGACAATCCTATTTTCTGTTGCCTGAGTTATTACACTAAATGTTTTTGTGCTCTGGCATTATCATAAAAAAACAATTGTTTAACAGCAGTCTTTCAAAACTTGTGCATGTTATTGAGGTAATCCTTTGTCTGCTTAGCACTCTGCAATTACTCCACTTCTTCTGCTGTGAGATTTCCTCCTATTCTGCAATACTTTAACATTTGTTATTCCTTCTAAATAATTTTTGTTGCTTCTTGGCCACATCTCTCTCTCTTTTATTTCCACCCTATTTTTAAACTCCACTTCTTTAAAAATCTACTTTTTTTTTTATATTTTCCCTTCTGGACCCCCAGACACATCTTCCCTGCTGCAAATCAAATTCCAGTCCCCACCTAGAAGTAATATTTCTTGCTGAAAACTGATGATTTCTCCCCAGAATTTTCTTAAGCTCCATTATAGAAGTTTTAGGTGGAATATAAATACATGTCAGGATAATCCTCCTTCCTTGCCAGTAGCTACTTAGTAGTACTACTATAAATCTACCATTATTATTTTTTTATCCCCTTTTATCCCTATTGGATCTCCTCTTGCAATTAATCCAAGTACTCCTCTTTTCCTTTGTCTCTGTTATTCTGCTAAATAACTGTCCGGAAAACCTTTCTTTATCAAATTCACATGTTCAATTATTTCAACACGCCTCCTGTATTATAACTATTAGCGCTCTACATTTTCTAATATGGTTCACTATTCTTTTTTTGTATATATCTGGGAGACCATTAACATTTAAAAATAATATTGAAAGGCTCATTATGTTAAAAAGTTATTATTCCCAACTTTTACTTGTAACAGCTTTTTTAAGTATCTAGTACCAGCTTTTGTGTTACACACACACACACACACACACACACACACACACACACACACACACACAGTTTGGCAGACTGACTTATACAGTCGTTTCTTGTCATATTCATTTGAACTTATGTCACATCTTACAAACATTTTTGTTTTATTGAATTCCATCCAACAAACACCCCCAATACACCCCAAAAACCTATTAACTTAATATTAACAAACAAAACTATCTACATATTCAAATACTGAAGATTTATCTTCCTAATAGAATTGTCCCACACTGACAGACTTTGGTTACTCTAAACAGAAGGTTATCCATGCTAAGATCAAGGTACAGCCACCTGTGCTTCTACTAAGTGCTGTCTGTTTTTTTCTTATTGCTCTCCCAGATTGACAAAACACTTGAAAACTTTCAAAAACATTTACTAAGAAATGAAAGAAATCCATTAAAAAAGAAGTATTCTGGTTTTATTGCTCACTATCAGACTGTAACCATGGAGACATGAGAACCAGATACAGAGTTGCTTATACAAGAACTTATTTTCTTATTTGCTAGAGGACAGCTTTATTATATCCATTTTTTATTCATTTGCTTTGTCTTAAAACTTCTTACTAGAAAGCCAAAAACCTTTAATTCAGCAATTCCCCTATATAAGAAAGGGAAAAAGCACACAATTTTTTCTTGTATCATACTGTTTTGGACAGACCCCCCCCCCTTTTTTTTTAGCATCCCCGTTGCACTTGAAAATAATGGAGAAAATTTTACTTTATACCATGCAGATATCACACACTATACAGATATTACTGTCAAGAACAAAAGTTTGTTGTACTTGCAGTTAACTCTTTTCTTTCTCTTCCCCTTTCCTTAGTGTTCCTCCAAATATTAATGACATGGAGTAGGGCATATACTTTACAGCCTCCTACAAGTTTAAAAAAAGTCAAAAAAGTCCAATATTTCCAGGTTTTCTTGTTCTGTCATTTTTAACAAATATAACTAATGCTTTCTAATCTCACACCGTCAGTTTCCGAGTTGCTGGTTTTATTCCCGTTTCTCTCCAGATTTCAAATCCAGTGTCTGCTTCCTTTTCAACATACTCTTCACTCTTCTAGTCAGCTCTTGTGCTTTTCTCTCTCTCTCTCTCAAACATTTTCTGTTGAAATACTGGAAAATGTTTCACTGGCACAGTCTTCTCTGTGGTCTTTATTACCAGAACAATAAACAGAATTTTCTTCCGTTTAACAGCTCACTGTTTTGTTGGACAGACTTTGGCACTTCTTCCTTAGAATGTTCTGCATCAAAAAATGATTTTGTCCCTCCAGGAAAGAATATTCTGATGATAGTTTGAATCTAACACCTGCTTCTCGACATTCCCTGATTAGTGGAATAAATGTACTCCTCTTTTGCCTGGTGCACAGTGAGTAATCATTTTCTATAAACACTCTGCTGTCTCCCACTATTAATACTTCTGCCACAATTTTGTTAGAATCAACTCCTGTTGGTAGGATTGCATCTTTACTATTCAAAGGTTAGGTTGCTTTCTTATGACCAGGTTTGGAGCATACACATGATGTGATCTTTCAATTAACAACTCTGGCTGTGGAATACCAGTCCAGCTGCTCATTTGTGCTTTCATAAAATTAATACAGCCTGCTCTTTCCAGCTTCTCCGATACAGCTGAAAATCTAAGATTGTCCCTGCTTGCTCTGTTCTTTAATTCTATTATTTTCTGAAACATCTCTTCTTGAGCAATTTCATATTAAACCAGCCTTTTCTTCATTTTGACCTCTGATGTTTGCCGTTTTATCACCTCATCTGAATATCTGTTTAAAGCTTCATCCATTTGATACAGCCTTTTATTTGAGATGATATACTCCAGAGCTGACTAAAATAAATGAAACACTGATGAATACATTTGACTTATTTTTTTCTCTAGGTTACTTGAAGTCATCTACACCAAAACTGGAACTTGCACTGGTTTTTTGCTGAACAGCTGAATAATTCTTCCCAGTTAGTGCTTTTTCCGCAACTTTTATGGTTGATTTTCTTTCAGGTTCTCTGAATTTCTTGTTTGCTGACATCCAGGCAGTGCACTTACTAGCTAGTTTCTGAAACTTAACCAAAAAGGAGTTCACTGGCTCTCTCTTCCAAATTTCTATTTTCACACTGCAGGAGCAAAAATTAAGCTGTTACTCCATGTGCAGCTGTCTTGGAAGTTCTATAAGGTGAATATCGTAATCATTATGCCAAACCCACACCCTCCACTTTGTAATGTTTTTGTGATAATTGTCTCTGGCCATGTGCGTTAAAGGAGAGTACCAATGTTTTCTGGGCCAAAACGTGGTTATCAGAAAAATCTTTGACAAGTCCTTCTTGACATTTATTAGGACTTGTATCAACGGAAATGGGGAAAATGCATAAAGGAATATTCTCATCCAACAGAGAGAAATCATCTGTTTTCCAGTCCTTACTACAAGGTGCCCTAGAACAGAACTGTTTTAGCTGTCTGTTGAGATATGAGGCAAACATCTCTACTTTGAGAGTTCCTCACAGGTAGAAAATCTCCTGAAAGACCTAAGGGTGCAACATCCACTTGTGAGGGTCTATCCTAGATCTGCTCAAAGTATCTGTTACTGTGTACTGCTCTGATGGAATGCAGGTTGCCTGTGGAGTTAAACTGTAATAAACTCCCAATTCTTGGACAATCATAGCAAGCCTGCAAGGAGGACAGGATGTCATACCCCATATTTGTTTACATACATTACTATGGTGTTTGTTATCACTAACTGTGGTTCTGGTGTCCACAATTGATTGATAAAAGCGTTTAAAGTTCAGTGTCATAATTTTCTTGAGATTTGTGTGTTTGTCTCTGAAATAAGGCTTCCACATGCCCTGGACCTTGACATCTTGAGATATTGCCCCCATATGAAACCTGAGGCATATGTGGTGACTGACCAAGAAGGAGTGGGGGTGGGAAGAGGGGGACCTGAATTTATTAGAACTTTGTTGGCTCAAAAGTAATGTTCTTTCTTGAAGTTGAAGACTGAAATTGTTAGAGAAGCCAGATGCTGGATCCAAATGGATTTCTTTCCTCTGGTGGGGTCTGACAAATATAACCATGAGAACTGATGAGGCCATGTAACTCAGAATCCTTAAGAAATGACTTGCTGTGGACAGTTTTCAATGAGAGAGATATGAGAAATTATGATGGTAAGAAGGCACTTTTTCTTGTGGGGGGTGGATGCTGTCAGAGAGGTGTCTAGAAGGCAACCTAGAACACATACCCTATGGCCAGGAGTTAAGCAGGACTTTTTCAGGTTTAGTTTAAAGGCAATGTTGCTGAACAGTTACAGAGTAAAGTGGAGAGATGCCAGTGTCTTGGGCAAAAAAAGCTGTAATGAGGCAATAATCCATATAGGGGTAAATGTGAATGCCTTGACTTCTGCAGAAGGGTCTGTCTGAGGCAAGATATTTTGTGAAGACTAAGAGTGGTGGAGAGACCAAAGGGTAAAGATGTAGACTAAAATTAAAATCCTAAGACAAATCTTAGGAAACATCTGTGTTTTTGTGAAAAGGCATGTGCAGATAGGCATCTTTGAGATTCAGTGTGACCAGAAATACCATGAATGACAGTACAGGTATTCAGATTTGAAAGGTCTAAAAATAGGTCTCAAGGTGCCTTCGTTTCTCAGAACCAGAAACATTTTTGAATAGAAACCTTTCTCTAGTAGGGAAGTTGGAACTGGCTCCATTATTCCCTACGGCAAAGGATCTGAAAGAATTTCAGGGAAAAGCTGACTCTGGTTATTTGGAAGAAGAGGTATCACAGCTTGACTAGGAGAGGATACCCACTGAAATTTATAACCATGCTAAATTATTTTTAGAAACAAAGCATCTGATTAAATCGGTTTCCTAAGATGAAGGCAGTAAAAAGACAGTCTGCAATTTCATGAAGAACGCTAGTATCGGAAGGGGGTTAAATGGCACAGATAGTTATTGTTTTTTCTTTTGAAAGGAGTGTCCTTGAGACAAGTCTCCTTTCTGTTTTGAATCATCTTAACCTTTTGTCTTAGAATACTTTTGCTAGACAGATTTAAATGGCTTTTAAAATAAAGGCAAATGGTCATAATGATAATTTCTCTTGTACTTGGGGACAGAGGATAAAATAATTTGTTTAACTCTCTATATCAACTTTCCCCTCCCCTGCAGTTTATTTACTGCCTCAGCTAAAGCATTTCCAAACAATTAGTCTTTATTCAGCACTTGAAATCTGAGCCTTCATATATTCAGGGAACTTCTTCAGTATGACCCAGGCAATTCTGTGTTTAACTGTTTCAGTAGCAGCAGTCCTGTGAACAGCATCATCTACAAACACACTAAGTGGAGGGATTAGTGAGTGAATTGTGAAGCAGAATTAACCATGTTAAGCAAATTCACTTTAGCGTCAGAGTTTGGAAAGCTATCTAAAGACTTGCACATTGACATCTGAGCTTTGGCAATTAATTGCCATGAAAGCCAAAGTAAATGTTGAATACACTTTTTTGCCAAACCTGCCAAAGGCACACCTGTCTATTTGGTACAGGATTGGCAAAGGAAAATGACTGAACAGGGTCTCAGATAGGGTTCTTGTAAAGGAATCTGTGTGTATCAGGCACCCTGTAGAATCTGTCAATTTTCTTTTTGGGGGGGGGCAGGGTATCGCGAGTCTAGGGAAATAGATGTTGCACTGAAATTGTCATCTAAGGCTCCTAAATAGGAGGGATGGTTACTGGCTTTGGGAGTCCACTGCTAAGGAGCACATAATATCTTTTCTGAGATTGAAAATTCATTACCTTCCTACTTAAAGAAATCTTTCATTTTGGAGGTGGTATTTCAAAAAGATATTTCCTCATTGACAGAATCTAAGGAAGGAGTAACCTCAGGTTAAGATTCATAAAGAATTGAGGAAGATCACTTGGAGCTGTCTGACTAGAAAAAAAAGGTGCTGTTCTCTTTCTTTTCACAGGGATAGAAGCTGGAAAAGAAAACTGTTAAAAATGAATGGTTTTAAATAAGTCTTGCATAAAGTTTAACTAATCCCCCTGGGAGCACTTTTAAACAGAAGAGTGCCTGCTCTTTAGGGGTCTCAAGCCTTAAGGTTTTGGGAGAGGAATCCACATGGCAGTGACCCAGCAACATCCTCCCTCACTGGTACTTAGTGTATACCACCCTCATTCTGAGAGGGAATAAAACATGCTTCTCTCTTCCCAGGGAGTACAACTGGGCATACGGTTTGAAGGGATTTGCAATATTCCCAAGCCTTATCAGCCTCTGGAAGGGATTTGCCAGAGGGACTAGGAGACACAGACTGATGGTTCAACGCCTGCATAAGCACCTCAACAGGATCATTAGTCCAATACCACAGAAAAGAGAGAGATGTCTGGAATTCATCATTAGCCTCTTCCACTAACTTCCTTTTCATTTTCTAGTTAAAGGGAATGTCCACAGAAGGGAATCTCAACACCATGGTTTTAACCCACAAAGTCTTTGAGGCACTTATTTTTATAAAGACATTCAAAGAATTCCGTCTGCTCCTTACAGTTTTACGAGTAAAGGAAAGCTAGATTTGGCAAGACCTGTATCATGCTGTTCACCCAAAGGATTCACCTAGTACGAGCATTTTTATAGTGAATTTGTCTACCACAAGTACATTTGCCCCTTCTAACAGACCTATGAAATTTTTGAAATAACTTTTACAGGGAAAAAGAAGGTAATACTTATTAGCCTGAAGTTATAGCTGAAGCCAACTGCCAATACCAATAAAGTGACAAGAGTCTGCACAAATGTACATAATGCAAGAAAGTTCTAAGTTTTGGTACATCTGTATCCCGTTATATCAGCATATAGTCTCATGCAAAGGGCAGATGTACAGTATTTGAGGAAGGAGCTTGAAGCATTACAGACTGGCCAGACATTCAATATTCTTGACAGGATACGTCTGTCCCATTTAGCTATGACTGCTGCAACAGTGATCTAATGAAGGTCACAGCAGATTCTCTCTTGCTATGACAGCTTTCTATCTACACTGTAATGTAGCTTCACGAGATATCTTTGGCACTTTATAGAGATATCTATGAATCACAGTTGTACTTTTATTACTGGCTGCTTAGTTCAGCAGAATATATAATGCAAAAAAGTTGCCATCCTGATGTGGGCAAACATACTGCATTTGAAGCAATAGTACCCAGTACTCCTGGAATTGTTTGTAAGCTTTTCCCCATATTTTGTGGTTCACTGACCCTATGCAGTGCAAACTACACCACTGAATACTGTCCATTACTTTTCTTCATTTCAATGTCTCCGTGTAATGCAACAGTCCTTCACTTTAAGGTAAAACACATCAAGAGCTATACTGCCAACATTTTCTGAGTATGAGTCACACTTGTAATATCCCAGAATTCATTACAGGCCCTAGTGCAAGCTGTACATCTTGCATTAGAAAGGCCCTTCCTGCACAATGTGCCCAAATATGGCTCAGGAACATATTAGCTTCAATGAGAGTAGACCTCATTATCAGCTAATGTGCATGTTTGCTGAATTAAAGGTATTTTTACAGTAATGTGAAGCTCATAGCTGAATTAGACACAGCGGTAGTACCCTGCTGTTCGTGTAGGCAGAGGAATCTTCATCTACTCACTCTGTCACACACATACACAAGCATGTACAAACATACACACTTACAGTCTCTGCACCTGTCCCTACCCTCCTGTGGGACCCCCAGCCCCTTAACAATATAGTGCCACGATGGTGTATATATATATATATATATATATATATATATATATATATATATATATATATATATATACACCATGACAAACCCTGGTGGTCTTGTGCATCCTCCCACTATCTAATCCCTGTTATGATGTTAGTGCTATTACAGCACTTAACACTGTTAAACCACTGTGCCTGGTGGGTTCCTGCTGCTTGTGCCTTAGTGCACTTTAAGGAGTATTCCCCAGTATACATTGTATACCTCCATCCCCATAGGAACATTTTTGCCATTATGGCACTTTAGAGACTCATTCTTGGTGTCCAAGGGTACCCTCCACTCCCTGATCCCTATAGTAATGTTTGTGCCATTACACTAACACATACACTGGTGGCCTACTGGTTCCCCTCACCCCCACAAGCATTGGTGCCGTTATGGCACTTAATGCTATTATGTCATGGTGTTCGATGGTTTATCCCCCCCACCCCCCCATCCACAACATGCTGTATGTGCCTTTGGGCACTTTAAGGACTATTTACTAGTTTTGAGTGTATCCCCCCACCCCCACCCCCATACCCATAGTAGCATGTGTGTCATTATGGTACTTTAGAGACTTCATTGTCCTGTGGTGCCCTCCTCCATTCCCTGATCCCTGAAATAATGTTGGTGTCATTACATTAATATATTCCTTGGTGGTCTACTGGTTCCCCTCACCCTCGATCCCCATACTGAGATTGGTGCTATTATAGCAGTTAAGGCACCTTTGAACAATTATTCTCACTGATGTCTGCTGGTTTCCCCTATCCCTTGATCTCCATTTTGATGCTGATGCTGTTATGACACTTTCACAGTAGGCCCTGGTGTCTAGTGGTTCCCTCTACCACATTCATGTCCACTGTAGAACACAGCCTTTTAGCAGTGTTCACTACTGTGACATGGTGGTGTTGGTTGTGCTGCTCTGGCTAAGTACTTTCTTGAATCACTAGGTCATGTAGATGGCTTCCAGGGAGAGAGAGGGAATGTGGCTAATTAGCATATACCTATCCTCTGGAATGTAACATTAGCATTCAGCATGACCTCAAGGCCAACCCTTCTCAATGCTGCATGCCTTTGTTTTGGAAAATTGTTTAGCACTGTGTAAGGGTACTTCCTGAATACAAAAACTTACCTCAATATGCACACGGCTGTGTACACACTCAAGTATTTTTATGAATCCAGCACTGTATCAGGCCCAGTTTCTTTGAGTACTCTCATGGATGAAGGGGAATAATTCTCTACAGAGCATTGGACTGCGTCTTGTTCTTAGCAATATATATGCGCACGCACACACACACACGTGTGTATAATATAAATATGCATATATGAATGTATGTATGTATATGTGTATAGAGACATATATATGTATATCAGGGGGACTGGGGGCACAGTGCCCTAAATAGACATCAGGGAGCTTGCAACCTACACCAAAATGCCAATTTTCAGATGTTTCCAGGTCAATGTCTTGGCTAAAGTCAAAAATGTGGTATTACAACTTGGTGGCTTGTCAGTGGGTCCTTCTTGTTGAGTTCCACAATTTGAAGAGGTTAGCTTCACCAGGTAAAACAGAAAAAAATGATAAATCGAACCAAACAAAGTCAAACCAACTAGAAAAATTTCTAGTATAACTTTATTTTAAAAATAGATTTTCATATATTGCATACTTGCCCTTTAATGACTACAGTTTTATATGTATTCACTGTTATAACGGAGGATTTTGTTCTGTTGTGTAGTGTAACTGTATTCAGTCTTCAGTTTGTATATCTTTTTCTGATAACTCAGTTCTATGAATACTCACAGAATAGGTGGTTTACTCAGACTTTTTTTTAGTTCAACTTAAAATCAAGATTAAGTCTTGTAGAATCATAGTACTAATCATATGCAATTTATTTTATTTAGTGATATAAAAAGAATATGCTTTGTACCATACCTTTTTCTCTCTTCTACAACATATTGATTTTCTGTTTTATACCCATCTATGAGACAGATCCATTTCTGCTCTTGTACTTGTTTGAAAGTATAGAAGATATGTATCTAGTTTTTGGGTTGATTTGTTGAGGGTTCATCCAGAGGAGTAGCTTAAATATCAAGCTTGCAGTGTACTGAGCTTTTAGGATATTGCTGTTCATAAAGCCCTGGTCTATATACCTTATTGCTCATAAATTTATCTTAACATCTTTCAAGTAGAAAAAAGCATTGTAACTAGAAGTGCAGCCATGTTCCATGTGTCACAGACCAATGCTTTTTTTTTTTTTTCGTTAACAGTAATCTCTCAGTTCAGGGTTAAGATGTGGTTCAGAAAAAAACATGCAATAATCTTTGCAGCAAGAAGAATAATCAAAACTTAATTTTTAAATCAAGTTTGTCAAAGGAGAACCAAAGAAAATAAACCACTCCCTGAAAAAAGCTAACTAAAGCAGCTGGAGTTATCAAGACTATTTACAGTCATTTAAAATGGATGCTTATTTTTATGACATATAATAAAGAAAGAGATTAAAAATAATAATGTGCTTCTGTCCTCAGTAAGGTGAAGTAATACCTGCACACAATATGATTATTTTGGTCGTCTTTGATGAAGACTTTTAGGCAACTTTTTAAAAAAGATGCATCTTTGTGTTTGTGTGTGTGTGTGTGTGTGTGTGTGGGGGGGGGGGGTATATCATTTACATGAGTGGACACTGGATATAAAAAGTGTGCACACCCCTGTTAAAATGCCAGGCTTTTAGTGATATAAAAAATGAGACCACAATAAATCATTTCAAAACGTTTCCCACCTTTAATGTGACCTATAACCTGTACAATTCAATTGAAATATGTTAGGGGAAAAATATAAAAAATAAAAAATGTACAATAAGCTGGTTGCATAAGTGTGCACACTATTAAACTAATACTTTGTTGAAGCACCTTTTGATTTGATTACAGCATTCAGTCTTCTTGGCACATCTTAACTTGGCAATATTTACCTACTCTTCCTTGCAAAAGCACTCCAAGTCTGTCAGATTGTGAGGGCATCTCTTGTGCACAGCCATCTTCAAGTCACCCCACAGATTTTCTATTGGATTTCGGTCTGAGCTCTGGCTGGGCCATTCCAAAACTTTAATTTTCTTCTGGTAAAGCCATTCTTTTGTTGATTTGGATGTATACTTGGGGTCACTGTCATGCTGAAAGATAAAATTCATCTTCAGCTTTCTAGTAGACGCCTGAAGGTTTTCGGCCAAAAGTGACTGGCATTTGGAACTGCTCATAATTTCCTCCACCTTGACTAAAGCCCAGTTCCAACTGCCCCAAAGCATGATACTGCCACCACCATGCTTCACTGTGGGGATGGTGTTCTTTTGGCAATGCAAAATGTTTTTGCGCCAAACATACCTTTTGGAATTGTGGCCAAAAAGTTCAACCTTGGTCTCATTAGACCATAACACATTTTCCCACATACTTTTGGGAGACTTGATGTATTGTTTTGCAAATTTTAGCTGGGCTAGGATATTTTTTTGTGTAAAAAAGGCTTCAGTTTTGCAACCCTACCCCGTAGTCCAGACATATGGAGACTATGGGAGACTGTTGTCACACATAGTACACAACCAGTACTTGCCAAAAATTCCTGCAGCTCCTTCAGTGTTGCTGTAGACCTCTTGGCAGCCCCCCTGACCAGTTTTCATTTTGTCTTTTCATAAATTTTGGAGGGACATCCAGTTCTTTGCAATGTCACTATTGTCCCATATTTTCTCCACTTTTTGATGACTGTCTTCACTGTGTTCCATGGTATATCCAATGCTGTGGAACGTTTTTGTACCCTTCTCCTAAATTATACCTTTCAACAAAGATATTCCTTTGATGATCTGTAAGCTCTCTGCAGACCATGGCTTTTGCTGTAGCAGGCAACTGAGTAAATGTCAGGAAAATCCTACTAGGACAGCTGAACTTTATTTGGGGTTAATTAGAGTCTCTCTAATAAATGGCAGGTGTGTACCCAAGAAGACTGAATGCTGTAATTAAATTAAAAGGTGCTTTAACAAAGTATTAGTTTAAGGGTGTGCACACTTATGCAACCAGCTTATTGTACGTTTATTTTTTTATATTTTTCCCCAAACATATTTGCTTTTCAATTGAATTGTACAGGTTATAGGTCATATTAAAGGTGGGAAACGTTTTGAAATAATTTATTGTGGCCTCATTTTTTTATATCACAAAAAAACATTTTAATAGTGGTCTGTACAC
Organism: Protopterus annectens; assembly: GCF_019279795.1. NCBI lineage: Eukaryota > Metazoa > Chordata > Ceratodontiformes > Protopteridae > Protopterus > Protopterus annectens. Next base: position 788,379,518 of record NC_056743.1, read on the forward strand.
TTTTTACATCCACTGTAGGTATGTCTGTGTGTACCTGTATCTTGAGTGAATATTACTACCTCCATAACTGTTTTGTTTTGGATGTAGAGTATTTTAACAGCAATTACGTATCCATTCCAAATTTCAAACATTAGATGAAGAAACTATATACAATAATAATAAAACTAATAATGCAATACAACTTAACAGACAGCCCATTTTCTAAGTACAACAATGTCTTCCAGAACTGGACATTGCAGCAAAATAAGGGACTCTCTAGGGGTGAGAAGGCCTTCTGCCTGTAGCATCCAGCCTCACAACACCTCTGGGGGTCCCTTATTTCTTTGTATTGCCCATCTTGTTATGCATTGCCTGCAAATACCATAATTTACTTTGCTTTCTCATTTCTGAGGGGAAAACATGCCTTGTCATTTCTGTTAATTATGATTACTACTCAAAGTGCACAGTATGATACTATTTGTAGCTCATTTATTTTCTTGTGTCTTTCTTTGTGTATTTGAGCAGCAATTATCTCTGTCTTTGAACTGTCTTCCATGTTAAGTATACCATGCAATAATTTTCACCTCTCTTTATAATATTCTTTATATTAAGAAGACTTCAACTTCTACCTATCAAAATTAAAGAATAGTAGAAACATTTGCAATATTCTAAGATCTGAACATGGCACTCAGTTATGGATCCCATGGAGTAAGCTAGAGAATACGAGTTTTCAGTTTTATTTTATTTGTATTTGTTTTCCAGGGTAGAAAAATGATCTCAATGGACCTCTTCCAGACTCAGCCTGGGATCTGTGTCTAGTTAACTGACTTGCTCAGAGTCACACAGGTAGGCAATGGAGGTTGAGAGAATCAAACATTGCACCACTGGCCCACAGGAAAAAGCTCATCCTGTACGTCAACTACCAGACAATAAAATAAAATAAATGTACAAGGATTTGCCCTTACTATTGTTCCTCTTGTTTATCTTGCCACCAGTAGATGCTATTCTGTACCTTTACACTGTCTTGTTAAGGTATTCCTAGAGTAATTCACATTTTGCTAGTAGTCCTTTCCCCTATCACTTTAAAAAAGGGTAACCTGGCATGTTAGGAAGTAACTTTGTTTAAAAAAACAAAACAAAACAAACTGCAGGACTTGGATTTATGAAAAACAAAACTAGTACTATACAAAATCAAGTTTACACATGCAATATTTAACTGATCTTTACCATTTTTTTTAATATCATGCTCCACATCCCAGAATGGAACTGCTACGTAGTTTGTACATTTTAATCATGCCACTGTAATTGTGATTACCTGGAATGGTGCTTCCTACTAGCTGCATGATATGTTGCAAGCCAGTTATGTGTAAATCAAGCTTCCCACTGTCTTACAGAGATAACTGCTGTCACACAGACATACTAAAGCTACCAATTAAGCCCTTGTATTGCATACAATTAAAGTACATTGAACTCAAGCAATTAACATGAATTGCCTTAATAATTAACCTCCAATAATAAATAAAAACAAAGTATAAACATCTTCAAAATTGTTCATTTGCACACTAGTTGTTGTGTCTTTCGGCTTTTCCCGGTTAGGGGTCGCCACAGCGGAACTCCGGTCCACTAATGATTGGCAGTAGATTTTTACGTGCCGAGTTGCCGGCCATGACGCACAGCCTTCAACGAAGGTACGCCCATTCACGCATGTCTCCACACAGAAGACACTCTAGCTGAGAATCAAACAGGTCAATGTCTTACTGTGAGGCAACAAGGCTACCGCAGCACCACCACTGCAGTTCATTTGCACACTAGTGTGTGTATTTATTTACATGTTCCATTAAATGATTTTAGAATCATTTTAAATAGTATTCCCTTGGAAATGGAGAAAATTGGTATACTAGCATAATGTTATGACTGGGGAAATGTAACTAAGTGCTCTGCCTGAAGTGATTAATGTTTTATGAAACCCTAGCTACTACACATCAATCCCAAGACTACAGACCTTTACATTTATCATACTGTTTTATGATATGGTAATTTCAGCCTTTCATTACTGATAAAAATGTTTGAAGAGTAAAATAGCAGATAAATCTATTTAAAGCAGCTGTGACAGTCTGCATTTGATCTAGTAATTTAGTATTCTTTTGTAAACAATGTCCTTTTGAAAAGGGAGTGAGAGATTTAAATACTCACAGCTACATTATATGGAGGCCTTTAACCTTCTACAATAACAACCCCTTTCTGCAGCAAATTCAACAGGAAAGATAACTTAAAGACGAGCCAGCCAAGATGACAGATCTTTCATTTAGTGGAATATGGGCTCATATCTTTAATGAAAAGTCCTCAGCCCTGTTCAGAAGGCAAAGACTGTCTTCTCATAGCTCAAATGAACTCTTTCCAGTTATGGAAATTTAGTGGTGCTCAGTTGACACTACATTTCCCCTACTCCAGTTCTGATATGCCAGCTATTTATTTGTCCTCATCTCTCATCCATTTTCTTCTACTAAATATTTGTTTTTTTTCATTTCTGGTCTGACCTTATTAACTAAGGATTATGCAATGATGTAGAACAGACCATATAGAAAGAGAAAAGGGAGAGAGAGACAAAGACAGTGTGCAGGTTATCCTCAGTAAATCAGTGGACTAGGATCTAGTTTGAATTTAAGTGAATTAAACATGCTACCATCTTTCCACCCTTATCTTCCACTTCACCCTTTCTACTCATGGTTCTGTGTCTTCTTGACTAAGTCTGTGGATTCCCTCTCTAACTTCAGTTCTGGTAGTTCATTCATTGGGCCTACAAATGAATTCATGAAGAATCTCAGATATCCAGGGAGTAGTTAGTCCCTATAGTCTGCTTTCTTTGTCTATTTTTCTCTCTATACTTCCTGTTCACAACTCTTGGGCATATTTTTGTAAACCAATATCATATTATCCCTGTCTCTTCTGGTCTCAAGTGAATTTTACATTACTCAATATACATTGTTAAGATGGTTATGTCACTGTAATACATTCTGAAATACAACAATAAATAACATATCTGAGCACTACGTAGGTATGTTTTATACTATTTCTATCCATTTTCTTGCCCACCATCAACCCACCCTTCGTTGGGAGCTATCCCATAGGCAGCCATCAGAAGTTTTGTTGTTAATCCTTGGGACCTGTAGTAAGAACCCCCATAACAACCCCCTTTCTTGCCATGTGCATGCTTGCACACATGCTCAGAAAAGATGCTGTTACAAGCTTGGAATACCAAGCCAATGTCCCCTGGTCCTGCACCTATTGTTATCATGCAAGCCTCCATTTGCACAGGAGCAATCTGGGTGACCAGGTTCATAAGGACAATCACTTCCCTCCCTCAGGATAAATAAACCCACATGAGTTGTGTGATAAAATATGAAGACTGCCAGCCTAGCTAGATATAATTCTATGCTAGCCTACAGCAATATTGTATTTAACCATTTTTAGCATTATGTGCCTTTACTCCTTGATGCTAGTTTCTGCCATGTTAGTCTGCAGCACTACTGTATTTGTGTTTTCAACATGTATTAGTTTATGTTGCTGTACTGCTTTTTATTCCAGTTACATAACTTTAATCTTGGAGCTTTTCTCCCTGGGCCTATACTGAAAATGGGCATGTATCCAGTTGGACTAGCCCGGTCAACAAATGTAAAATAAATAAATAAAATAAATAATTCTAGGTCATTGTAAAAAATAATATGATCCACAGGCTTGTTTTACAAATGAAAGAAACTGTTATGTACTGAGCTTCAAAAATGTAACTACATTGCACCCTGCTGGGAAAACAACAGAAATGTGTATGAACTCTATGTAATGTATGTTTTCATGGAAGAAAACTGGGACATAGAGTTAACCTGCAAACTCTAAGAAAATAAGCGGATAAAAAAAAAAGAATTTTACGAATGTGTGTGATCTCAAGCTAAGAGACAAGATGTCTGGTCTAGGAGCTTCTTTCTATTGTCTTAAGACAGAGATAATTACTAGGTTTCACATACAAAGTGTCTTTTATTGCTGTGACTTCCTGGCAGTTGCAGATCACAAAGAAATGTTAAATTTTAAGTGCCGTCAGCCTGGGAAACTTAAGCAGAAGTGACAAGAATGATGTAATCCGAAATGACTCAGCAGTTATGTGGATTATCAATTTAAAAACTATCTCAGGAGAAAGAGACTGCATTTTGTATTTTGTTCTGAAGCTGACAACAACTTGCCAGCACTTGCTTTGCTCTGGAAGTAGGATTTAGATCTTAGTATTTCTCTTAGAGGTAGATAGAAATAGCAAGATAAGTCTAGCTGTTTTCTATATTTATGTCAGACTTTCTTACAATGCTGTTTTAAAGCATTTTCTGTGATTTCTGAACTCTCTAGTGTCACTGTGTTGAATCAATGAGTATTGTCCTGTGTTTTTATTATTTATTATTAAATATTTTTAAACCTTTTAAATGTGGCTGTTTTATGTAGAGATAATTTATGATCAGAGCACTTGCATGTACTTGGTGATACTGTACAAGCCACTCCTAAATAGCCTTCAAGTCTTAGTCACACTTACCAATTGGATAATAATAACATTGCAAAGTAGAATTGGACACTCTTTGGTAAGGGCCTTTAGACTATTTGATAATAGTGGTTGGTGGCAGGTGGTATAGTCTGGGCAGAAGGGGACATAGCTAGTGAACCTATGCCAGCCTTCCCCAGAAGTGTCTGTGTGTTTGTATATAACTCAAATCTCAAAGTGCGTGTCTGCCAGCTACTTGGGCAGGGACACAAAGCACTGGTTGGACAGAAAGGGTGCTTGAGGTTTTGGCTTGACCACTCGGCTGAAATCTGGACCCTACAGCTGTGTCAGTGGGGAGTCTTACTGGGGATCTGGAGAGAAAGGGAGAAACCAGCCCCAGAATGACTGTGATCTCTATGTGCTCTTAAGGGAAATTGTACTTTACTGTGTGTGTATACTTGTTATCCTCCCAGTGTGGATGCCTCTCACTGGTGCTAGTGGTGATGACTGAGGCTCCTTGATTACTGGGCCAGTGCACGGGCATCACAAGTTGTTCAGAGCAGTTACTCAAACTTGGATTATGTGTGTCATAGTCAGGGTTTTGTCCTTCATTTTCACAGCACCAGGCCACTAACTAGTTAATTAATCGCATTTCAGGTACAATTACATCATAATGCTAAAGGATGAAACAGATACTACTTAGCATTTAAATTGTACCTGCCAACATGTCTCTTAATATTTAAAACCATAGTGTTGGCCTTCAGAAAGCATACCCAAGGGTCTGAAAGAGGAGCACTTTTTTATTTTTCATAACAAAAGATGTTCAGGTACCACAGTTCATATAATTAGTGCTACAGAATCTTTGTACAGACTTAGTGCAGTTATTTAATAGTGTATGTTCCCATAAATATGTCTAACTTTATGCAGAGCATCAGTAAGTCTTGGAGAAGCATCCTACATCTGTGGACAAAAATCATAGTGTGCACTGGCCCAATGAAGTCATTTCAGATTACATTATTCTTGTCACTTCTGATTTAGTTCCCAGGCTAACAGAACTCGAAATTTAACATTTATTTTTTGATCTGCAGCTGTCAGAAAGTTGCAGCAATAAAAGACACTTTATATGTGAAACCTAGTAATTATCTCTGCCTTAAGACAATAGAAAGAATTTCCAGCTGTAAACATCCTGTCTCCTAGCTTGAAATAACACATAGTTGTAAAATTCTTTACTTACCAGCTTTCTTTCCAGCAGGGTGCACTGTGGTTACATTTTTGGAGCTCAGCACATAACACAGTTTTCTTACATTTGTGAAACCAGCTTGTGGATCATATTGATATTTACAATGACACAATATTTTATAAAATTCTGTCTGGCTGGGCTGGCAGCCCCCAGTTTATCACACTATGTATAAAATCAAAGCAGCTGATAGGTATGCCTACTAATATATGATATGGCAACAAAACACAGTAATTAAGAGTTTAATGTTTTTAAAGATATTTTTGTTTATATATATATCTATTATTGAGAAAAAAAAACGATACAGTTATCAGAGACTTTGCAAATTACAAGAATTCCTAACATTTTTGGCAAGGGAATAGTTGAATTATCCATCTGATTTTGTAGCCCAAGATGACTATTTACATACTGGTTCAACTCTAATATATTTTTATTTACTTATCCTTTGTTGATCAGGTTAGTCCCAGTAGGTTAGTGGCCACTTTTCCTTGCAAACCTAAGGAGGTACGTGTACCCCTAGAGGAAAATTTGGCAAGGACATATGGGAACTTTCCTCACTCTCTTCAATAGGTGCTGTGGGATCTTTTACATCCACCTGAG
>NC_056743.1:788390849-788430849 GCF_019279795.1 Protopterus annectens
ACTCAAAATACTAAAAAAATAAAACTCATTAAAATAAAATAAAAAAATACACAGCATTTAAGTGCAACAATGTGTGTAAGAGTTATGCAAGTTGTATGCTTGACTGTCTATAGGTGTAACTGCCAAATCATCAACCACAATGAATTAAAAATAATAAAAGAGACTATATGCCAAAGCATGTATCAGACACTTTATTTGAAAAGTATGAACATCTTTTAGGTTTGTGTACCATTTTCTTTTTATTTTGTATTTACAGCACTTTTTATTTATTTTTTTTTATTTTTATATATTTGTTGACCAGATAAAGTCACTGGGCTAACCGTCCCTTTTCATGGGTGAGTGACTAACTTATTTAGAGTCGCACTGTGGTTAATTGACTTGCTCAGAGTCACACTGTGGTTAAGTGACTTGCTCAGAGTGGCACTATGGTTACGTGACTAACTTGCTCGGAGTCGCACTGTGGTTAAGTGACTAACTTGCTCAGAGTTGTACTGTGGTTAAGTGACGTGCTCAGAGTCACACAGTAGACAAATGAAGGTAGAAGGAATCCGACCTTGTAACCTGCCACAGGAAGCAGCTCATTAACAGATCAGAGCTCAAGTCTTCGGTGCTAACAGCCAGACAACTCTTCAAGGTGTGCTTAACAGTTGCTGTATTAATTTCTGAGTTTCTCTCTTAGTATGCATCATTAACATAACTTGTAAGATTTATCACCACAAGGAAACTGTACCTGCAATAACTAGTACTTCCTGGACAAACTAGTTGTTGAAATACTACAGCACTATCACAGTGTTGAAATGTAATCAGTAATTGGCAGCAAAATAAGCGTTCCTCTCAGGGCCATCTCCCACAAACAAAAAACAATGTCTCTGAAAACAAACAAGGACAATCAACACCCCTATCTTGGCTATATTTTTTGTAATATCAAACTCCATGTACATTTGTATGGCTGACTTTCACAAAGGGTACACACACACACACACACACGCTGTGTAATGCTACACATCATTATCACCCTGCTCATTGGTCTCTCTCTCTCATATTATTCCAATATTTTAAATTTGCCAGTCTGTCATGCCACTGATACCGAAACAGTTCACCTGCCCTCTATTAATCCTGATTTGTTATGGTCTATGATAGTAACATATGGCCTGAGAGGCTGGGGCCTAAATTATTTGGATGGAAGCAGCCCTATTGGTTTATCTGTATTTATTAATTGATTATTAATTAATTAATTAATATTTATTATCATTGTGTATTTATTAATCTGTAATGCAGACTGAAAGTACTTATTGGTGACAAGAATGACCTGGGGGTATAACTTTATTAGAACAAAAAGAAAATTTCTATTGATATTAAATGAATAGATTATGCATATATTTAATTATAATTATTTAATATATTAGTAATATACATTTATTTTTGTATGATACATGATTCAACAGAACGTATAGCAAATAGTATACTATGATTACTATATTACTATTACCATAATTTTTATATAGATTATGTTGGTATGTTGACTGCTTGATAATCAATCAATCAATCAATTAATACATTAATTCAATCATTCATCTATCTTTTTTAAGGAACTAGTATATTCATTTTTAGTTTAAACCATTATATTTTCATACATTCATATTTATTATGTATGATTCATTTTTCATGACTATATCAACTTATGCTCATTACTGTCTGTGTAATATTTTATGAATATTTTATGAACATTTTATTATCATTATGTTTATGTAACCTTGATTTGACTACTTTTTAAATATGTAATTTTAATCTAATTTTAATATTCATATTTTTGAGTGCAAAACAAGCAGGTTATATTTTAGTACACATCATTTAATTTATCAGTGTATTTCAAGAGTGTGGTTTGTTACTGTTGCGCCTTTAAGAAGTGACATACTTTTTGGCGCCAACAAGTTTTTTTAAACGGATAGAACGCTTTCATCAGCAGTTCTGAGGAAGACCAGTATTCTATGGTTGAAAGCGCTAAACTGCTTTTGGTGTTTTGCTAGTTCTTTGGTGCTATGACAGACTAGTGTTTCGTTTTGTGTTTTTTCTTGTTTGGATTGTATGTCTTGGCGTTATGTGGATTAAACTTATGGACTAAAAGATCTTACGTGGTGTCTACTGGAAGTGTTTCGCTTATTGGTGGTACCGAAGCTACATTGGTGGTTTGTACTTTACATTTTGTTGGTTTTTATATGCTTAAGGTGTTTACCTTACAGACACAAGGTTTGATTCTCACCATTGAAAGGAATTGGCTAGGTTTAAAATGGTCCAAAAGCGACCTCGTTTTTGTAGAAAAGTAAGTTAATACACTATAGTGGTCATTAAACAGGTAAGGGGAGAAATTATCTGGGATATTAACAGTCTATCAGTCTATCAGGGGAATGGGTTAATAGTCTAGTGTCGAGGGTTTCCAAGAGTAGGGGGTTTGGTTTGGTTGGACAAATTATGAACAACCTTCTGGATTTTTGATACCAATGAATGTTGAAGTCATCAAGAATGGAACTGGAATGTTGAAGTCATCAAGAATGGAACTGGATTAGTTGATATCTGTGACTGTAGCGTACAGAATACTACTAACTAAAGCTACAGGGGTTGGACATGGGATTTGCATCACATTAATAGGCGGAGATGATATCCCATTAGAAAAAGTAAGTTAGATTTGTTCAGTATTGGTCTTATTAGAGGAACATGCAGTTAAGACAACTGACAAATTATAAGTAGTCAATATTACCCCTCTTCTGCTCCTACTTCTGGTTTAGTACTGTGGAAAGGATGATAGAGAGTTGTAATGGATCTAAGTAACTAGCCTTCGGGTTTCAAAGACTGTTTAATATAACAGAAGACATAAATGAAAATATTTTTTGAAACTTGCTAAAATGTCAGATTACTTTCAAAACAGGTTCAAAACTTCAAATATTATAGGGCTCTTCAAAAAAATCTGGGCTAGCTTGATAACATGTTGCTCATCAACATTTTTCAATTAGCATTAAAATTTTCTTTAATACATTTCCACACGTTTGGAACAAGTGGAACAGACACAAACACTTACATATTCATACAACTCTGCTGGCTATAAGAACTGACATTACTTCTTGATGCATAACTTCATCTAAAACCTTCTGAATTAAATGTTGTCAAGAACCTCTTTGTGCAAAATATAGGTATAACCTCCCTTTCCTTAAAAACTCTTTTAGCTATAAGCACAGAAATGCATACAAACTGATATCTTGAAACACTTTTTTTTTGTGAAAAGAATAAATACTGGTAACGTGAAAAAAATATGTCTTTTAACATCTTTCTTGTACAGTGCCATTGCAGTTTTGTTCTTGGTGATGTTTTTGTTAACATAATGTTTGTTTGTTTCTTTCAGCCACAGTGGAACTCCGGTCCGCTAATCATTGGTAGTGGATTTTACGTACCGGGTTACTAGCCCTGACGCACAACCTTCAACGAAGGCACACCCCATTCATGTATGCCTCCACACAGAACATAATAACCAAGAAATTTATTTTATAAAGCTCTGATACAATGTAAATTTTAAGCTTATATACATGGAATGAATTAATATCACTATTAAATACATTAGTTCATTTTTTGGTCCTCCTGTGCTCTAATACAAAAGTAAATTTTAAGCTTATATATATGGAATTAATATCACTATTAAATACATTAGTTCATTTTTTGGTCCTCTTTGTGGCATCATTTTCACCGGCCTAGCCCCCAGTGCCCTACATCCCCACTGGGTCTCCTTACCTCCTAGACTTACTCTACTTCTGGGACCAGATGCACATCCTGAGGATACTCTGGGGCTTGGCAGTCTCCACTTTTGTACTTTTTTGTTTCTTTTAGACACCCAACCCACTCTCGGTCCTTCCTTCCATACAAATTTCATCTGAAGTTAACTCCCCTTATTGGAACATGACTCCCCTAAGAGATGGTCATCAATGAACACCTTCCCACCCAGGACAGGCATGCCCATCCATCAGTCACCCAAGCTGCTGATCAAACCCTGGTTTACTGGGCCATACTTAGGTTTTTATTCCCTATATGCCACGGAAGGGCTAATACATTAGTACATTTCTGAATAGGTTGTCAAATAAAATACCATCAATGAAGTGACAACAGCAGAGCATTTTAAGAAAAGAGGTCATTTAAAAATAAATCCATTTAATACTCTCCCGCAAAATGGTTTATATAATTGTGAGTTATAGCAGCTGACATCGCTATTTCTACAAGTTGCTTGTAAATGGTCTTTTCAAAATTAATATACAATTTGCCATCATTTTAATTCATTGCAGACAGTATTTACTTCCATCTTCGTTATATCTGAATAGGAACTAAGCCAAATTTTAATAGCCATATAACAGACTTGTGTAGAATATATGTGTACACTGACATCCATTGTAATTAAAATCTAACTTAGAAAAGCCTCAGTACTTGTAATATTCAACTTTAACTTAGATCAGAAATAATTTGTATCAAGACTAAAATATGTCATCTTAGAAATACTTTTAGTTTATGTTCAAGAAAAAAAATGCCATTCCCTTCAATGACCTATCTTTTGTGAGGCACAGTTTATGTACTTTAGATAGGTCAGAAAAAGCCAACAATTTAATATGTTCTACTTTGAAATAATTAAATTGCAGAAACATAAATCAGCAAAAAAAAAAAAAAAAAATATATATATATATATATATATATATATATATATATATATATATATATATATACATATACATACATACATATATATATGTCAATACAAGATAAATACTCTACCTTAGGAATAATTTAAGAACAATTTTATCCTGGGATATTAGTGCGTTGGGCCCTCTGTATAAATCATTAGGAAGCTTGGTTATAGAGCATTGGGCAGGCGTGTATTAATAGTTTGTTCTCAAAATGAGATATTAAAAAAATGAAGAGCATGCAAATATATTTCACTAGGAAATTAGAGTTAAATTTGTATAGATATGGATTATAAAGTAATACCAAGATCTTTAAATCTATTTTCAGTATGTTATAGATTTATTAGAAGTGATTTAATTTAGACAAACATTTCATAAATCAAGATATGGAAACTACTCTGGATTTCAATAAGAACATTCTGTCAACTACAAATAAATGTGGATTTAGAAAATAATAAATATAAAGGTGGGGGCAGAGGTTATTTTAAAATAGGCTGTAGGTGGGATTTCATTACCCTGGAGGTGAAGTCTGCCAGAAAAGATTACATTGCTTATAAAGGAAATTGTATTACTACTGTGGGAATATGGTTTATTGGACATTATCCTCATGGAATTTTGTTTGCTGTGATCTAATCTGAGATCTTAAAGCCTAGGATGTTAACACTGTAAAGCTTTCTGTACCATGCTAACAACTTAACATCATGCTTATACACTTCATTCATATACAAGCATCAGTCAATGATGCTGTTTTATGATCACAGTTCATGACTCACCATTTCCTTTGTCCAACATATTTTAATTGCCTCTCCTGTCTGGAGCTCCTAGAGGTTTGTGAGGTGCTAAACTTAATTCAAGCATTTTATAAAATTTGCTCTGACCTTCTGCCAGTTTCATAATTTTCTGCTGAAAAAGTTCTCAAAAGTCATAAGAGTGAAACCGCATTAGAAATAAATAAAACATATGTATATATTTGTTTTACCAGAAAACAATCTAGAATATAATCTTTAATAATCAACCTTCACAAATAAATAGGATAGATTTCTGTTTCTGTCTCTGTCTCCCCCCCCCCCCCCGATTGGTGAAAAAGTCCAGTTTTTGGGCAAACTGATAGTTATTTTGTCAAGTTATGCCCCGGAATATTTTGAAAATTCTCATTAAACATTTGAAAATGATCACCTGCTTGTCTTCATCTTATTTTATACATGTATTAAGTGAGTAATCTGACTGGACAAAGTGTCCCTTTCAAAGGCAACATGGGTGCACTGTCTAGTCACCTGACTTATTCAGCCACACAGTTGATAAATGGAGGTGGAAAGAAATAAACCCTGTACCACTGTTACAGGAAACTGCTTAACAGCTCAGAGCCTTAATCCAGTGCATTAGTTGCCAAGGTCTTGACTTGAAGTTGCATGAAAATTAATCCTTTTTGATTAGTTCTAATGCTGATGACACTGGATTCAAAGCTCGATGTCTCTGCTGATTTGCTATCTTTTCGGACCTTCATGGTAACGCCTGAAAATTCATAGGACCTATGGAAAAGCTTGATTTACTGACATAATAATTTACAATTGAAGCCTTGTTGGAAATCATCATTTATTATAGCACTAATAGCCACAATAGTTCAGCCACAAACCAAAAAGTCATCTAAAACATTTTACTGAATCTTACTTTAAGTCCAAGCTTTATCAGCACTATTTATATGATTATGGACAAGAAGTTATTCCATTCAAATACCTGACCATTTCTGTTACCACTGTAATCAAATATTTTTTTTCTTTTTTCATATCCTTGACTAAGATATTTGCGTCCTGGTAAATAAAATATGGCAGCATTTCTAACTTCCTCCCATCTGTCTGCAAGGAATCAATAGGACTAGATGATGTAATCAGATCTTTAAAGCAGAGTAGCAAACCAGCTTTTGTGCTTTCTACTTTTACCTTCATCAAGAGCCTCATCAATTCCTCGTTACGTTCAGCCAGAGTAGTACTGAATACACAACTAAAGTAATATCTCCTACAGTAGTTTTGATTCCAGCATCTCTGATTCCTCTAACCTAGTATTGTACGTATTTGGTATAGAAATTAAGATAACAGTATATAGCATTGTTGCATTCCTTTTATAGTGTGCAATAAATTATTCCATATTCACTACTAGCTGATGTTTCTTGCTCTGCATGCTTATTCCACAGAAGCTGAATAAATTTACATAGTTGTCCCATTTCTGTAAGAGTTTATCATATTTTGTTATGGTCCACACAATCAAAGGCTTTATAGTAGTCAATATGGCAAAAATAAATATTTTTTCCTTAACCCCCTTGCTTGCTTTTCCTACTAGAATTGTTGGCAATATGATCTTTCATGCTCCTGCATCTGGCAATTCTCAGTCTACATACTGCTGACATCTAACTTGTAGGATCTTAAACATTACCTTACTATAGTGTGAAAGACGTGCAAGTATTTGACACTTTCAGGACACTTTACAAGATGTGCAAGTATTTGACACTTTCAACTCTCTTTACATTACCTTTTTTTAGGACTGGAATATACTGTATACATGTTTTTTCCAGTCGAATGGCTACAGTTGTGCTTTTCAAATTTGCTGGGAAATTTGAACCAATACTGCAACAGCATTTTGAAGTACTTTAAAAAATCTAGCTGAAATCCTTTCACTTCCTGCAGCCTTGGTTTTAGAAAAGTTTTCTTAAACTCACTTGACTTCACTCTGCAGGATATTGGTCTCTAGATCCTAGAACATCCCACTGCATACCAGTAATGTCAGAGTTCTTGTTATATAGCTCTGCTATAAATTCTATCTCCTCTTCTTAATATCTTCTGCTTCTTTTAGGTTCATGCAACCTTTGTCTTGTATCATGCCCATTTTTCCGTGAAAGCTCCACTAACATTGTCAATCTTCTTAAAAAGAGCTCTTGTCTTTCACATTCTATTATCTTCTTCAGTTTGTTTGCAATACTCGTTTAAATGTGTCTGCTTAGCTTTTCTCTGTTTTTTTAGAAATTCTGCATTCAATTTAACATATTTTTGTCTCTCTCCATTGCCTACTGTTCTTCACCTTTCGTCTGCTAATAAAGCCTCCATACATATCCATTTTGTCTTCTCGATTTTTGCTCTATTTTGAACATTTGTTGTCACCTCCTGGATAATACCCTGCATTCATTCTCATGGTTCTTTAGGTACTCTATCTCCCAGATTGAATATTTTTTTTAATCTGATCTTCACCTTTACTGCATATTTATATAGAATATTGTTGAGCTCATATCTACATGTCCTGGGGTCTTTTCCTGTGTTCTTTAATTTGATTTTAAACTTTGCAATGAGGAGTAGATGGTCTGAGTTTCCAGACAGCCCCATATCTTGTGTTTGTTATCTGTGTAGAGCACTTCCATATCTGACTGCAAATTATTCAATCAATATGATTTTGATACTGGCGATCTGAAGATATCCTTGTACAAAGCCTTCTCTTAGGGTGTTGAAAGAGTGTTTGCTATGATTACTGAATTATCTTTGCAGAATTTTACTAAGGCATCTCTTCTAAACCCATGCAAGTCTTATTCTCTTTACCTGCAACCATTCAAACCAATTATTTAATATAATGTATCTTTTGGCATACATATGTCTAAACATATTGCTCAGCTTGAGAGATCTCAAAGATTTATAACCAAAAAGATCTGTGGCCTCTAAAAAATACTAGTTATCAGGAGAGATGGGTAACCCTCTCTTTGTACTTAGTCTCTTATGGACCCCCTTGTAGAAAGCTACATCTAGCTTTCCAAATCATGAAAGATCCAATCCTCTGACCTCCTATCCCTTTGCAGAAGTAATGGTACCTCAAACATCTGGCTAAATGAATTAAACCTTCATCAACAGGTAAATAATGCACATTCACATGATAGAGTCACATCCCAATGTATCCATCACTTCTGAACAAACTTCCACTATATGTCAGGTACAGTAGCAGCAGCCTTATCACCTTCAAAGTAAGCTTAGATGATTTGATGGGCAGCCTCAAATTCACCCTGGTCTATCTTGTCTTGACTTCTTTGAGGCTAGACACAACTTCTGAAAATGAGATTTTGGCTACGCTTGTAATGGTCTGCAGACTGCTAGGCAATCTACAAATTAGCACTCAAGCAGGTATTAGATTTGCCCCATCCTTGCTATGGCACAGAGTGACTGAATGGTGACATACAATGCAAAACAGCTCAGACAATAGAGAAAGCATTTTGATAGAAATCTCCTGCTAAACACTCTAGTCCGGGGACATTTAGGTATTTTATTCTTCAAATATGGCTAATACTCTTTCCTGTTTAAAGAGGGGACTTGAGATGAGACCCCTGACCACACCAGAGATGCCCTTTAAATTTAAGTCCATTAGGGAATTCTTATCTAGACAGAATACATGTTTGAAGCTGTCTGACAAGGATCAATTATTAATGCACTTGAAATGGTCTCTACATCTATGCAAGTATTTTACTGTGCTTGTCAGTAACAGTCTTGGAAATTACAGGAATTCATAACTTAATTGCCTCTTCTTACAATTCTTTGCTAGATTCCTACAAGTCTGAGGGGACATATCATATTGCAAAACCTAAGCCTATTTATTATTCATTGTATTTTAGAGACTCATTAACCTTACTTACCCCAACTGGTATCTTGGAGGATGAAGCAGCTTCAGCATGGCTTGAATCTGATATAGTTCCTTATGCCAAATCTCCAGTGAACATTAGCCCATGACATTAAAATGGCATGCAGAAAGCATTCACGTGCATTCTAGAAAATATAGGGATGACACTGTGGGGTATCAAGAGTCTCTAAGCCTAAGTGGTCTCTCATTTAATCCCTCTGCAAATTCCTCCAATCTGGTATAGTATAGCAGAAATGCCATATCCTAGATGAACCAGATTAGTGGAATCATTGAAATATGCACAAGGGCAGAGGATTACCTATCTTTAGTCCAGTGTGACTACCAAAAGATCTTCTGCTAAATATACTCTGCTTATGAGGCTATGACTCTTATGCTAGCAGATATCATATGTATATGCATCCTCACCTTTTCATCATTGTCCCCAGCTCTCCCATTTTCAGTTTCAGCCTGGAGTTCCCAACTAAACTGGCTATGGCTGAGATTCTTTGGTGGTACAGTATGCTGGAGTCCTTGTAAGAGGATACAAAATTCAAATCACTCAGGTCAACTCAAGTAGCCTTTTTACTTCTCTTGAATCCAATATAGTAACATCTTAGCCCCCCCATTCTATGATGTTAGCAGACTGTGTACAGTATGACCACCCCCCCCAGTTATAGCCCATCACCACAGTACTCATTGCAGACTCCCTTCACTGTCCCCAAAGTATTCAAAATTTGCAAACCAGTTGAGGAACAGAATGCCTACCTTCTTTTTTACCCAGAGGGAGGGAAAGAGAAGGAGACACATACAAGTCCAAAATTTGTCGATTTGAAATGCTGAAAAGGAGATATCAGAATATCTGAAGGCACAGACTGATGGCTGATATCATATTATCAAGCTGCCAAAACCAGTTTTGGTTGCCAGTTAAAAATCTTGAAACTTGGTTGTTCAGTACCTGCAAATTGTGCTGAAAAACATGTTCTTTGGATATATCTTTATGTTATAAAGTACAGTTTTGTACCTACCATAAATGTAGATGTTCGAGGATCTACATTGCTGCAGTCATAACCTGTGGGTAGTCCGCTGTCCTCGATCGGCCCGAATACCAAAGAGCTGGGCTGGCGTCGGTCATTGTCGCCTAGAGCTGACGTCAGTACGTCGTAGTACATAAACACATGACCGACGCCATATCCTCAGTCTTTCTTGCCCCAGATGTCAGAAGGCCTAAGAATGAAAGAAGGCCAGAGCCAAAATAATAAACGCCCAACAACTACCAGTGTGGAAATAAAGATAATCCTAAAAAAAAAAAACACAGCAACCACAAACTATAGAGGGGAAGGAGGGAGGGATAATTGGACTGCAGCAATGCAGATCCTCGAACATCTACATTTATGGTAGGTACAAAACTGTACTATGTTCTTCGTCTCACATTGCTGCAGTCATAACCTGTGGGTAGAATCCCAAAGCAAAGGAAAAGGGAGGCTGGCAAACTAAATAGCATTAGGAGCTGCTAACATGCCCTGTAAAACTGCAGTGGCAAACCCAGCCCTGGACTTGGAATAAAGAGGGAGATGGTAATGCTTAGTAAAAGTGTGTACTGAACTCCAAGTAGCTGCCTCCAAAATATCCTTAGTAGCTACACCCTCAAAAAGCAGTAGATGTGGCAGTAGCCCTAGTAGAATGAGGCCTGATCCCAGCAGGAACATTCTTCCCATGATGAGAATAACAGAAAGCAATACATTGACCAATCCACTTAGAAATAGTCTGCTTTGAAACAGCTTTCCCTTGTGAACCCAAAGCAAAAGAAACAAATAACTGTTGAGTCTGTCTGAACTCCTTAGTTCTGCTCAAATAATAACGTAACTGCCTGTGGATATCCAAAGAATGCAAGACTTTTTCCCCCTTATTTTGGGGATCAGCATAAAAAGTAGGCAAATGAATAGACTGGTTCAAGGCCACATTAGAAATCACTTTAGGCATAAAAGTAGGGTTAGTTCGCAAAGAAACTCTATCCTTATGAAATATCAGAAAGGGTTCAACTGCCATGAGTGCCTGCAATCCAGATACCCTCCTAGCAGAAGTAATGGCCAACAAAAAAGCAGTCTTCCAAGACAAAAACTTCAATTCAGACGTAGCTGTAGGTTCAAAAGGAGGTACAGTAAGCTTCTCCAACACAAAATTGAGATCCCAGGAAGGAGTAGGAGCTCTACGTGGGGGTCTTATATTCTTTGCCCCTCTAAGAAATTGTTTGAACAAAGGGAGAGAAAATAAAGGAGGGTCACAATCATAGTGAGCAGAAATGGCTGCAGCATGAACCTTCACAGAAGAGAATGACAAACCCTTGTCCAGTAATTCAGTAAGATACTGTAGTGCAAAACTCAAATTAGGCACTGAAACATCAAAGCCCTTTGCTGTGCTCCAAAGAAAAAATCTCTTCCATTTATCAGCATAAACTTTTCTAGTACTAGACCGCCTGGCTTCCAAAATGACATCTAAAACCTGTTGAGGAAGCTGAGACCCCACCGGCTCCATCACAGAATACGCCAGGCTGTTAGATGCAGGGACTGCACCCGAACATTGAGAAAATGATTGTTTGACTGGGATAACAAATGAGGAACCTGTGGCAGAAGCCAAGGAGGCTCCTGAATTAAACTCCTCAGTAGAGGATACCAATGTTGACGTGGCCAATCTGGTGCTATGAGAATCATGCAAGGCTTGTCCCCTGACTTTCAAGAGTACCTTGGGACGAAGAGGCAGAGGAGGAAAAGCATAAACGTGAAGGTTGTTCCAACTGAAAGATAGAGCATCCACTTTCCAAGCATTTGGGTGGAACATCTTTGTGCAAAATTTTGGCAGTTGAAAATTCAGTGGAGAAGCGAACAGATCTATGTCTGGAGCTCCCCAAGCCACGGTCAATTGTTTGAATACCTGAGGATCCAGTTTCCACTCGTGGGGATCCACAATTTGCCTGCTCAATACATCTGCTAGGGAGTTCTGTGCTCCTGGCAGAAACCATGCTTGAAGATTGATTTGCAAACTCAGAGCAGTCTCCCACAAAATCATTGCTTGTCTGCAAAGAGGGTAGGAATGGGTTCCCCCCTGCTTGTTGATGTACCACATGACTGTTGTGTTGTCTGTTTGAATCAACACCTGTCCCGGCTGAAGTAGGTCCTTGAAGGCCATCAAAGCAAATTGGACTGCTAACATCTCCTTCATGTTGATATGCAAATGTAGTAGTTTGGGAGGCCACATGTCTTGTATCCATTTCCCATTGAAGTGTGCTCCCCAAGCCAAGTCAGAGGCATCCGTCATTAGGATCGGACTCGCCTCTGGTCGGGTCACAGAGAGTCCCTTGTTTAGGTGACATTCCTGAGCCCACCACAAGAATTCCTTCTGGATGCAAGGTATAATCCGAATGACAGTGTCCAAACCGTGGCAGTGTTGAGTCCACACACTTTTGAGATACCATTGTAGCTTCCTCATATGCAGTTTGGCATTGGGAAGTACTAGAATGCAAGATGCCATGCCATGAACCCCAAGGCTTGAAGGACTGTCCTTGCAGTCAGCCTGGACATTACTGATAACTGCTGGAAGTATAGATGAAGAGTTCTTTGTTTGTCCGGGGTCAGAAATGCCATCTGAGAAGCTGTATTCAGTCTCACACCCAGAAAGCACATGTCCTGAGAGGGCACTAGACTGGACTTTATTTCGTTCACAGAATATCCTAGGCACCTTAAAACTGCCATTACATACTGGAGATGTTGTAGTAACTTGTCTTTGTTTTGAGCAAGAATCAGGCAATCGTCCAGATAAGGATAAATTTGTATTCCTCTCTGTCTGAAAAAAGCAATTACAGGAGCCAGAACTTTTGTGAATACTCTGGGCGCAGTAGATAAACCAAAGGGCAATGCAGAGAACTGATAATGAGAAGTCTCAGGAATCTCCTGCAGCTGGGCCTGATAGGGATGTGAAGATAGGCCTCTTTGAGATCCAGGGTTACCATCCAGTGATCTTTGCCCAGCATAGGCAGAAGTTGTTGTAATGTTAACATCTTGAACTTTGGAATGTCTAGGTAGGTATTGAGAATGGACAAATCCAGAATTGGCCTCCAAGTGTTTCCTTTCTTTGGCACTAGGAATAGACGGGAATAAAAACCTAGGCCTACGTCTGACGGAGGGACCACCTGAATTGCCCCCATCTGTAAAAGTAAAGAAATTTGCTCCTGAGCCTTCATCCTTTGCTGAGGAGGCACATCCAGCATGCCTTTGAAAGGAGGAAAAGTGTGAAAATAAAACTTGTACCCGTGATTTATTATATCCAACACCCATTTGTCCTGGGTGACAAAATGCCAGTTTTGTTTGAACAGTCCCAACTTTCCTCCTAGAGGAGCTGCCAGTAGAGAAGGGTCTGGCAGTGGAAGATACAGGTCATAGGGTCTGTTTACGAAAAGGCTGACCCCTGCCCTCACCAGAAGACTGTGCAGGAGAACTCCAAGTCCTAGGTCTGAAAGAACCCTGAGCGTGAGCTCTGCCTCTACCACGCCTAGACCTGCCCTTAGACTGATAATCCGAAGAAGGAAAAGACCATCCTCTAGCAGGCCAATTCCTACTAAACCTAGGGGGCTGCACCTGTATAAAATCTTTGACCGTCTGCATAGACTTAGCCTTATCTTCCATCTTTTTCAAAACTGATTCCACAGAAGGACCAAAAAGTACTTCAGATTGAAGAGGAGCATCCAAAATCCGAGCCTTAACATGCTCTGACAAATTTTGATCCTTAAGCCAGGCATGTCTACGAATAACTGAACCTGTAGCAGCCACCCTGGATGCAGCCTGAAGAGCATCGAAACCACACTGCAAAGAATGCTTGCCAACTTGATCTGATGCATGAACCAACTCCTGGAGCTCCTTATACTCTATACCCTCAGATAAAGCATCCACCTTAGATTTCAATTGACCTAACAAAAAATTCTGATACTTCAGCATATGAAATTGGCAATTCAAAGCCCTCATAGCTAACGTAGAGGAGGTGTACACTTTTTTCCCCCATCTATCTAAAGCTCTAGAATCTTTATCCAAAGGAACTGGATTCTTAGCCACAGAAGCCCTAATACCCTTCGGACCTTGAGTAATAGTTTCCGGATCAGCTCTAGGACTCTTTTACAAATACTTATGTGCTTCTGGAACTCTATAATATCTGTCTGGCTTAACAGGGGCAGGAGGTAAAGAATCAGGATTAAGGGAAGATTCAGAAAAAACATCCTGAACAACTTCAAAGACAGGAGGAATAGCCAAGGGCCTATGCTGTGGCAGAAACAAAAATTCCCTGAGCCATTTCCGAGAATCCGAAAAATCCTGACCTTCCCACTTGAAATGCTCCCTCATGGAATGTAAAGTCTCAGAAAAAGAAAAATCCTCTGGAGGAGAAGCAGAAGGACAGGAGTCCTCTGCATCCGAATCTAAATAAGAAGGGAATTCCTGAATTTCCTCAGCTGAGGAATCAGAGTAGTCTGAGGAATGATCCATCCCCTCTAAATCTGCCTCCACCCTAGGCCTCTTCTCTGGGGGGGGCATAGAACCCCTGATCAAAGTAATCAAGTCCTCAGACATTTTTAACATATGCTTTTTAGGAACAGGGGCTGGAGAGCTAGAACTATGACCAGGGCCAACATGACAAGGTTTGGCCTTAGCATGGGCTTTAGCCACTGAAGTAACTACAGACACCTGAGAAGCACCTTCAGCCGGGCCTAACCCCTGAGAGGCCAACTCCTGTAAAAGTAAAGGTTCCCCATGGGATTCAGCCGAACCCTCGGCAGGATCCACAGATTCAACCAGAGGCTCCGTAGAACCGGCGTCCGCAACGGACTCATCCGGTTTAGACTTCAAAGATCTATCTTTACGCTTTTTAGCGGTAGCAGGCGTCGGAGGATCAGACGGCATGTTATAGTTGCACCTTTTACCGAAAACAAGCCTGGCACAGTCTAATCTCCGTTTAATGGTGCGCTTGTTAAATCTAGCACAAAAGCGACACCCGACCACGTCGTGCTCGGGCCCTAAGCAAGGAATACAGAAAGAATGAAAATCCTTATGAGGTATCTGTTTCCCACAAGAAATGCAATTATTAACTTTTTCTGACATCCGGATAACTGAGGCAAGAAAAGACAAGATTTCCCGAATGGGGTACTTAGCCCAACTTGGTCTTCGGTCTGAAACTCGATAAATGAAAATTTCAGAATGCCGAACGGCACTTGCAAATGCTGCTTCTGCTTCGGACCACGTGGCAAGAAAGACTGAGGATATGGCGTCGGTCATGCGCTTATGTACTACGACGTACTGACGTCAGCTCTAGGCGACAATGACCGACGCCAGCCCAGCTCTTTGGTATTCGGGCCGATCGAGGACAGCGGACTACCCACAAGTTATGACTGCAGCAATGTGAGACGAAGAACATCTCAGCACTCACAGGTAAATACTGCACAGCCCACACCGTAGGACTGTGATTACGCTTATTTAAAAAAGTCAGTATTTTTTGTTGTTGTTTGTTTTCAGTACTGGAGCTTTTTACTACTGAAAGCTACTGACCGCTGCAGATTTTCTTTCACAGCACCACAAAATATGAAATGTATTTATTTTCAGATACTTGGAAATTAAACAGGTTTTGAAGTTTTACCTGGCTTCCACCCACCAGTCACACGTATACTTGCATATAATAATTATTTGGAAATCACTGGACACTTGCTGTAGTCATTCCTTCACTGTTTCAGAATTCCGCACACCATTGTTCACATATCTTTTGACCATTAGGACTGCATTTAATTGCCAATATAAATTAACATTCAGTACTGACAAATGATCAGGTTTGCTGTGCAATATAAATATAAACATATGCTCCTTAAAATATCTGTGTAAACAGAGCTGATGAACTTAGTTGTGTGATGCTTTTAATTTTAAACTGAAGTATAAGATTTGTGAAGCAGTTGCACAATCCAGCACATTCAGCTGCTTTCAAACAACTACATTCTGCAGAGCAGCTTAATGAAATAATTGCTTAGTGGGATACTGCTACTTAGTTTACAGGCAGTACTTACTGGCACATGCAGCTATACTGACAATTACATTGTAATTATTAGAATTAAACCATCACCCTCATTCTGTTCAATAACTGGGCTTATAAAGCAACCGAAGCATTTTAATTCTTGTTTACTTATGTATTAGACTAATTATGCTTAGTGCAGCTAGTAACTTCATTAACCTTAAATCTTGAACGGTCTGCAAATGTGGCTTTAGTTACTAACAATTCCAAAAATCCCTGAAGATGACAATTTCAATTGTTAAAACCTCCCAAATCCTTCACAGTTTACAGCATAGCAGGCAGCAGCAGTGCAAGAAAAATCTTGCCCATAATGCACACTAACATTTTAAATTACCTATACAGCTTAAATTACATACAATAAGAACAGAGTATAATTTGCAGTGATCTTCTCATCTTTTCACCATGTTACAGGCACATGCTTTGGACTGAACTTAACTAATGCAAAAAAGTCAGCAGTAAATTTATGCAGAACAGGCAAATGATTTGTATAGGCATGTGCATTAATATCAGATATACAATATTCTCCGATGTGCAGTGCCCAGACAGTTGAATTCTAAACTCAATTAATCTGGTGCCATGGGCCAGTCTATATAGGAACACAAAGTGGCACTTATTCTCTTTCTCCTCTATTTGACTCATCTTTCATGGGATGTACATGTCCAGTAGTAAGACTGCCATTTTCCACTTCCACTGATACAGGCAATGACATTTCTTTGTACGGATGGGCAAGGCCGGCCTTATGTATGGGTGAATTAAGTGATGGCCTAGGGCACCACTCAACTAAGGGCACTTTTCCAAGTCTGATGGTTACTAGAAACAACCATACCTGCAGCTCTCTGTGGGTACTGCAGTGTGCAGTATTTTTAATTTCTGGGCTTTTGGCTTGGTTTCATGTACAAACTGTACAATGAATTACAGAGCCTCAAAACTCTGATTTAGTGCACAGATCATGGTGGATCAGACTGAGCAGAAAGCTAAGAAACTTTCAATAAAACATGATGTCTACAACAGACAGAAGCTCAGTCAACAGTACAGTGGGGATAAGCGGTTCAGAGTCTGAAACGAGATGGCTGTGGTATGGTTTGTAGCAGGTAAGTTTTTTTTTTTTTCATCTTACCCCTGGCAGGAAACCAGATTCACATTCTCCATGGTTCCTGATTTTGTTGCCAATAATGCCCAACACTAGAATTTCATGCTTCTTAGTCTTTAGAAAATGGAGTGTCAGTACAAAACCTTGTGTTCCAGTAACTGTTTTAAGTAAAGAGTGGTATTTGAATAAATCTCTCTCTGATTTGGGCCTTTCTCCCCTCCCTGTAACTCTCAACTATTCAGATATTTGCCTCATATTTTGGTCTGTGTCTCATAGAATGTGTGGTTTTCTGGAAAATCACTGAAGACTGACATCATTAAATAATGGCAGACATCGGAGTGTCAAGACTTCATATTTTTCAGAAAATGCATTCCAATTCAAAACCCATTATTCTAACAGGCTGTAAAGTTCATAAGAGCAATATTTGAAATCTTTCCCTGACTTTGGGCCTTTGCTTCCCCCACCCCCCCAAAAGTTCTGACTTTGTCCAGAATTCATTCTCCAAGAGGTTGCGAGGTGTTCCCCCCCCCCTCACAATTTTTAGCTTTGTACCTAGTTCTTCAACAAATAAGTTGAGAGATATGCTCTCTATTGCCCCTCATTTTGCCTCACGTTTGGTTGGTACCTAGTATAATCTATGGTTTTCTAGTTTATCACCGAGTGTTGCTTTCACTATTTAATGACAGACTGAGTAACAAAGTCATGTCTTTCAGAAAATGTGTTCTAATGTAAGACCCATTACTGTAGCAACTCCCTGAATAGGACTCTTGTGATAAGGGACTGAGAATCACTGAACACGTTACTGTGTGGCTGTTATTTTATTTATTAGCAATTATAATTGCTTTTGGTTTATGTGGTAGAAATGACTGCCATCTATTCATTAGTCTGTCTTTGCAAGACTGATGCGCGGTTGATGTTTGTATGGTGCAAGGCTGACATGCATTTCATGGCCATCACTTTTTCTTTATTCAAGCCCAGGCATTTGAAGTATAAACAGAAGTGTACTTCTGGGTGGGGTGTCTGTTGATGAAAGTTACTAATCCTCTTGTCATTTGCAGAGCTTAAACAGTCATTCATATCTGGCTAAGTTTTGCATGACTGGTGTGCATTTGAGTGAAGGAAGGCTTTATTGTGATTACCACTATATTATTATTGTTACTATTATTTTAATTATTTTTTACAACTATCAGATGTCTGTGGTGTACACAGTCAAACCACCTGTAATTGATGGGTATTACGGTTGTCTGCAGATAAAAAAGTGACATACCCCAGTGTTTTTTTTTCTCCACTGTTAAACAGTAGTAGCTGATCTGGCATGGCAAAAGTAATGACACACTGCATTGGCATTTACTAAAATCAGTATAAAATTAGTGTTGTTATGGGATATACCTCTGACTGTGCTTGGGGGGGGGGCTGTGGTGTACTAAAAAGAGCAATACATTAGCAAGAATTTATTTCACTTTCCATAACAATCAGCAGCACTGCACTTGAAGTGGCATTCTTTGGTAATTTGGCAGGAGGATGTATGTGAAAGTAACTGCTTACTGGCACAGTAATACAATAAACATGATTGCCATTTCACAGTGCTTGGTTCCGATTGAGGTTTCGGCTTTGGCTTGCTCTGTGTGGAGTCTGAATGTCCTCCTGGTCTTTGAATGATTTTATCCAAGTGTTATGGTTTACCCCAACACCTCAAAGGCTTGCTATTCCTCTTATTTACCGAAGGGCAAGGTTGCAAAATGTGTGTGTGTCTGTGTGTCTGTGTGTCTGTGTGTCTGTGTGTCTGTGTGTCTGTGTGTCTGTGTGTCTGTGTGTCTGTGTGTCTGTGTGTCTGTGTTCATTTTATTACAGACCTGGACTGTAAAGGGCAGTGTCAGTATAGGGGTGTGAAAAATCAGTACAGGTGTGCTAGTGCTAGTGGCTCAAAGAATAACCTACTTGATTTTGGTAATGGAAGATCAAAAGGATGTTGGATGTCCTCCTAGTCCAGGTGATTGAATTGGTTTTAAATTAATGGCACTAATGTGCATCATTTGGGGGGGGGGGGTTGCACTCCTGCGTGTGCCATTGTATAGATGAGATGTTAAACAGAGACGCCATCTGTCTGAATTATTCACAGCTCAAATGGATGTATAGGTTCCCATGGTACTTAAAAGTAGGGGAATTTCCCCTAGTTGTTATAAATACTACCTTGGATTATTTCCTCTATTGGAACTGGTCCATATAGGATAAATAAAATGGTCAGTTGCAGTATGCATGTGCACGTGTTAAAAATAACTGCAGCTTGTGATAGATCTGCATGTCAGGGCCACTGATGGAGAGTCTGTCATAGTTAATATAAATAATGTCAATAAGTTTTTATCTATAGACATGCAAATTATTCCTAGGCACATACATAAAAATAACTGCTACCCAGAAGAGTTGTCACTATCTTTCAAAAATAAAGTACAAAATGTATTACAGAACATCTGGCCCCTTAGAACCTTTAGGGGGCCTGGTGACCCCCACACCCCTCATTATAATAAGTGGATTTTGACACAGGTTTAACTGTGGCCTCTGCCATGAACCCACCTATTTTAAAATTGGCTTTGTTTGCTGGTGTTCATACAAGCTTATTGTGGCTTCTGGGGGCTGTGGACAGCATGATCATTATTTATTTACTTTTCCTTGTAATCAAACCTCATGTTGTTATAGATTTTATGGGGGAGGGTGACTGTGTGGTTATTTATTTATTGTTAATTTTCCCTAAAAACCTCAGAGGTGTACATAAAGGTCCCTGTAGTTTGTGTAAGGGCAGTGTACTCTTTGGAGCAATAAGTTGGAGTACATGACTGAGTTTTTTCCACTTCCCCTCACAAACAAGAGATGCATAACACAGATGACTATGTTTTGGGGAAAGGGATAAGGAGGCATGCTGATGCCAACAGCTTGCCATATATTACCATTTTAAATTTGTTTTTTCAGTTTTGTCTCAGCCTGATATCAGAAGGGTATGCAGAAGGCAGCTGTTTTTCGGGGGTAGGAGTCAGGAGACAAGTGGTATATACCTGTATGACAGCAGTCTCTCAAAATAAAGACTGTGGCCATGTCTTCACCTTCATCCCACTCCACCACCAAAGGGATAAAACACCTGCACAGAAAAATGGATGCCTTATGGGGGAAGGGGTGATGAGGCATTTCAGATATGATGTATGCATCCCTGTAAACATTTTTCTTCTCAATTTATTGTGAACTGTCTTTTTCAGTTTTGAACACTAAGCCTTGGACACAACTTACTCGTTCTGAATTTCTTTCCGCACTGGTATTTTTTCAGGCATTTCATTTGATAAAAAGGTTAGAAAACTGCATTTCAGAGCATATTATACCTCATAGCTTCTGGGGGTCTAGAGGACTCACAGGCCTTTGGCTTAATTCAAGTATTCTCCAGTACAGTTATAGTTATGATGTGCTGAAGGATTGTAAGAAAAACTTGACTCTAAAGGGCAATATTTTGTTTTGGCCATTATTGCATGAAAACTATTGTTTAAACAGCTATACATACACTACAGAGCATCTATAACTCCTACTGCTTCAGGGTGTCTAGTGAGTCCCCCAATCCCTAGCTTAATTTTTACTTATTTTGTTCCACTGTTACTATAGTGCACTCTTTCTCAGTTAAGTTATGATGAAAGGATGCATGTAAAAACAAAGTTGAAGAGTAAGACTACATTTCTTTCCTTGGTCATGATTTTTGTTCACACCATCATTAGAAAAAAAAGGTTTGGGAGGTCTAAAATGCAACTTAAAACATCTATAGGAGCCTATTGGTTATTTTCTCAACAGTTATTACAGTAATGTCTGGCTGTGTTAAGTCTGTGTTGAACTTGTATAGCAAAAAAATCACCACAAGATACACTCAAGTCATTAAGCCACAGGTACCAGTATGAATCCATCACATCCCATGTAGGTTTAAATGACCTGAGATGTACCTAAGCTGAACTACAAGAAGAGGAACATTATGGAGTTTTTAGACCGTGCATCTCAGGCTGGTATGAGCCTATCACTGAGCAGCATATTACCATCACTGAGGATGATGCCATGATACAAGCAAAAATGATCGATTTCAACAACCATCTGTTTTCCCGGTGTCATTCTAAAGGGATCAAGTCTTTTGTCAGCTTGAAGGACATGGTTAACAGAACACATTGCTTAGCCAAGGATGGTCTGCAACTCCCCCCTTAACTTTAAATACTGGTTTAAACTTTATTCACCCCCCCCCATAGTGCCTTTTTTAAGCAATACCAGATTGACAGACCTACAGACATAGCAAAATCAACTCAAGTGAACCTTAAGGTAATACTGCTCAATGCCAGGAACCTAAACAAAAACCTAACCTAAAGCCAATGAGGGACATGAATTTTGTTTTTTTATCATTTATGTGATGCATTTGAATAGAAGAGGAGGGCTTTGGAAGTTACAACTTGAATGCAAGAAGGCCGTGTGGTAGATTACGACTAATGCCACTGGTCCTAATAGCCGGAATGATTTTATTACCCTTTCCCGTTTCCTGAAAATGAGGTCACTAATGTATTAGACTGTTGTCATGGTTTTTAATAAAAATACACATTTTAGACTAGTATCAGTAGAAATTATACACTCTTATTAGGTTTAAATGCGTGGTTACTAGAGATGTATTAATTTTTTTTAGTGCTCTGTTACTTTAAACCAAGGTCGTTGTTAGTGATGCAATGTATTTTGCGGGCTGTTTTGTTTATATCATTCTACTGGTTGATACACTGTTACTCTGAGGAAGTTCCTTTATGTTAAGGGATGAAAGTGCCAAGTGTAGCAGTTACATGTGGACTGTTAAAGTCTATTTATTTTATTGGACTGTTGTCGTTTTTTTACTACATCGAGCACCATTGGACTGATTATTCATTGGCAAAAAATGCTTGGTTCATACATCACCCAAGAATTCACAGATTTGGTCACAACCTAAACAAAAAACTGCACTCCCTTTAAGCCCTTAAACTTGAGACATGGTTTAAAGCATTAGAGAGTACCCTAGCAGTGCAAGGTTTCAGTGCCTTCCACACTTTTAGAGAAGTAGCTGCACAGACAAGGACTAAAGGAGGAGGTGTCTCATAACAAGCATACCTCTAGAGTGGTCAAACAGAATGACACACTGGAGTTCTTCCATGTGCAGATCAACATAGACAAAATCCCATACCATACACAAGGGATCTATAAGCCACCCTCCACATTCAAAGAAGCTCACAATGCATACTCGGACCTACTGGACACATTTAGACTCTAACCTAACATCCTACTCATGCAAGACTTTAACACTCTATAGATTGGGAATCCCTACACAGCCTCAAATCTACAAGCACAGAGATTGATGGACTTTGCAAGTACAAACACCCTTGACAAAAGAATGAATATGTCCACTACAAGATCCAACATATTGGACCTTGTACTTACAAACATGGGATAAGGCTGCACCCCCCCCCCCCAGTAAGGTCCAACCATAAAGCCATCTCCTTCAAAACCAAAATAAACTCTGTATTCCCATTAAAACCAGTAATAGCTAGGGACTATTTCAAGGCAAATTACCTTTCATTAAGTGATGGATTGTCAAAATGTAATGCCTCTCCAAACCCATTGAACACAGCAGCCTATACTGAATTGTTCTCAAACACTCTGTACAACCATGTCTATGTTTGCATAGAGGTACTGTACCTACCAGAAGCAAGCCCAGGACTAGCACTAAAAACAGACCACCCCAGCGGCATCCAAAATTTAACAGGATATACAAATAAAAGAAAATAATTATGGTAAAAAATCAGTAGAGCAATTCCTCATAAAGACAGAAACCTCTCAAAGTAAATAAACAAGATTGCTAATTAGGTCAAGCAAAACCAACTTGGAGTATAGTCTCCCAGGTGAAAGATAACCATATGGCCTTCTATAGCTATGTCTCTAACCCTCAAAGGTAGTAACACAGCATTCTGCTGAACTGGTAGTTAATGGTGCCACATTCACTGAGCCTGGTGATACAGCAAAGCTATTAGCAGACAAATTCAGTTCCAGCTTTGCCCTCAGTCTCACCCCCCCCAACCATCCCCTCAAAATACACTCAAATGTAACTAGGGGGCATGTACTGATTACATTCACTAAAGCAAAGAACACAGCTTTAACGGACCCCAATAACATCCCAGGATGCCTCCTGAATACTCTAAAATATGAAAAAAACAAACTATAAAATCAAAAGCGGCATTCTACAAGAACAAACTGAACAGAAGTCACTTCCGATACCACCAGATACACAACAGTAAATTTATTTATAAAATCACAATTAAGTAATCACTTTCATTCTTAAGAACTTCATCAGACAGCAAGCATCCACATTCTTATGATTTAAATAGCAATTCCAAAATACGTCATCACATAAAATGTTCATACACCCCCCACATCTTAACCAGTCAGATTTCTCATCTACCACAACTGTCCTAAAATCATCCAAAACAACTAAATAATAATATATTTAAAAATATATTATTGATCACATAAATACATTACAAATGCAAGTTGGATTTTCATCTAACGATTTTAACTTCAGCAGAGAACTAATGGAAACTTGGTCATTCAACCCTGACCAGTTTGTTGCATTTAAATGCAACTGCCAGTACAATTCTCGTTCCTCAAGTTGCAAAGGCCAAGCTCCACCTCTTTCATTTAATTCAACACAATCAATAACCACAAATTTAAATGAGTGGTCTTTCTCTTCTGTACAATGTTTTCTAAGGGCACTGGTTTCCTTTTTAATCTTTATATCATCAGGTGCTCATACAGTCTATTTTTTAAATTTCCGCTCTGTTTTCCCCACATAAAAATACTGACATTTTATACATAAAGTACAATATGTTACTTTATCAGTAGTACAATTATATTTCCTTGTAGTTTGATTTCCCTCCCATTTACACAATCATTGAACTCAAAAATTAACTTACAAAACCTGCATTTTTTCATGGCTCTGTCCTTTCTTTCTGTCCTATATTTACTTTCAAAAATATTTTTAAAGGTTACTACCCTTTTTATATACAATATTCAGATGCTCACCTATATGTAATCCTATGCTTTTCTCATTTCTCAAGATTTCCCAATTTTTTTCTTGAGTATTCAGAATTTTATAAGTGTCTAGATTATAGCTTGTAATAAAAGAACTCATAATGATTTCATTCAAATTGTGACTTATTTCCTTCCACTATATTGTTTATTCCTGCCCCATTAGTATCATTTCCATTTTCCTTTAATAGGGATATAAAATATCCCCCATCTCATTTATTAATAACTTCTAACAATGTAATTTACTAATTCAAGATGATATCCCCTTTTTAAAAACATACATTTTTAAATTATCACATTTGTCAAAAAATGATTCTAGAGTGTTCACCATTCCGGCTGCTCGGGCAAATTGTCCTTTCACTACTGCCCTCTTCTGCTTGAATGGATGGATGCTTGAAAATGTAGAAAACCATTGGAATAGGTCTCTTTTCTAAAGATTTTTGATAGAAACCTTATTCTGGATGTCCGTTACAAGCCAAACATCCAGAAATGCTATATTTAAATCATCCATATTATGGGTAAACCTTAAACATTCTGTGGTTATATTAATATAGAAAACAAATTTATCAATCTTCTCTTTTGGCCCATCCCATACAATAAATATATCATCCAAAAAGTGGGTATACGCTTTACAATAGGAAAATATGAAGATTCAAATATATATTTTCTTTCCCATTTTAAAACAATAATGTTTGCATACAGACCCCCACAAGCTGCCCCCATTGCAACACACTTCTGTTGAAAGTAGATTTCTGTAAATCAAAAAGTATAGAATTATTTTTTGATATAATTTCCATCATTTGTGTGAAAAGGTTCACTTTACTTACATGAGAAAGGGATAAGACAAGATATTCCTTGAACCATTCCACTCCTATTTCTTGTGAGATCATTGTATACAAATCCTTGATATGAATAGTACTGAAGGTGTCTCTTCAAAAGTAATATCATGAATGTTGTTGTTGTTTGTCTTTTGGCTTTTCCCGGTTAGGGGTCGCCACAGTGGAACTCCGGTCCGCTAATGATTGGCAGTTGTTTTTTTTTATGGTGTCGAATTGCCGGCCCGACACCCAACCTTCAACGAAGGCATGCCCATTCAACGCATGCCTTTCGAATGCCCACTTGACCACGGGGAGGCATGTAGACTCCACACAGAAGTCACTCCCAACCCAAGCCGAGAATCGAACGGAAGAACCTCTTGCTGTAAGGCAACAATGCCACCGCTGCACCACCGAGGAAGTTAAATCATTAATCATTTTTAAAAATTCCCACAAATCTCTACAAATGTGGGACTCAAACACACACTTCTTCAGTCCTTCATCAAGGAATTTAGTTATGGGATGTGTAGTAGACCCCCTTGCATCTACAACAGGATGCATAGAAGTTGATGGGTGTCTTTATGTAATTTTGGGAGGCCAAACATAACAGGGGTCATCGGATACTGTACAGAGAGGTAATTATATTCATCTACTGTAACAGAGCCTTTAATAAATAAATCTTGAAGCTCATTCCTAATTTTCTATATGCTCCATTTAGTTCATAGATAGTTGCTTTTATATAAGATTTACCATTTAGAACTTCTTTCATTTTTTTGGAATAAACCAAGTCAATATAATTAGCCCAACCCTTATCAGGCTTCATTATCCTTACTTCATTCATTTCTGCTTTAACTTCCTTTAATAAATTAATTTCTGTTGTATCAAGATTAAATCTTCTTTTCTCTTTTTGATTTACACCCATATTACGAATATCTAGTTCACATAATTTATTGTAACACTGAATATTAGGGTGTAATTGGGGGTTATAAGTACTTGAGATAGTTAAAGGGTTCAAGAAACTATTCAAATTTTGAAACATCACATAAAATTCCAACTTTCTTGTATACTGTTTTAAATCCATTAAAAGAGATGCAACATCAGTAGATCTATGTGGCAGAAATTTTAGACTCTTTGCAAATAAATCACAGTGCTTATTATCAACATTCAATGAGGAGAAATTAAATACATTAAAATCACCTGCAGTATTTGTTTCTATTACACATGGTGGAAAAATTACTCTATGTTCTAAAATATCATTCAACAAATCATTATCTACAAAGTCTTGTATTTGATTTTCACATAATGAATGCCGTTTTTCAATCAATGAGTTATCTCTCTCTGAAATTTTAGGAAGAAACCACTCAAGTTCAAGGTTAACATCTTTTATCTCTTGTTGAAATTGTTCTTACCCCTGAAATTGATGCATTATTTGCATTCCACCCTCCCTACAGTTTTTACTCCCTCTTGAAAGTTCCACTGATTCTGTTGGGGATTCATCCCCCTCTGGTTGTTCCATTGTTGTTGCAGGTCTGAGGGCCCACAAGCTTTGTTCCTCAACCGTTCGGACCACCTCAGTTCTGGCAACTGTTGTAGGCCTAAAAATGGTTCTCATTTTCATTATTAGTGTTGTTCCCTTCAGTAATTCCCTGTGCTTCCATTTCTCTTTCATTATTGTTATTATATTTCCTTCCCCAAGTCTGTGATGGAGGAGGTTTTGGATATGCCATATCAGTTTCATATTCATTTTTGTCTCTTAAAAGTTTTTTAATTTTTCTATTTTTTTTATTACATTGACTTGTTTCTCAATACTTTTAAATATTCAGAGATACTCATTTATAATTTTCATATTCAGAGTATTCATTGATTAAATTGTCAATGTGTCACTGATTTAATTCATTAATCATAAACTCATTGTGCCTAAGAATTATTTCCATGTACACTTTCCCAT
This sequence comes from Protopterus annectens, assembly GCF_019279795.1. Taxonomy (NCBI): domain Eukaryota; kingdom Metazoa; phylum Chordata; order Ceratodontiformes; family Protopteridae; genus Protopterus; species Protopterus annectens. The sequence goes on from NC_056743.1 coordinate 788,418,255, forward strand.
GCTTATCAAACAGTTTTAATAAGTCAGCATGCAAACGCAACCCAGCTTCTAAACCATTCGGGAACTGCCACATGCAAAGCCCCTTTGGCACAACCCCTTCTTTAATGCATTCAGTAAAATAGGGATTATCCATTTGCAACCTTGAAATTTTAGATAGCTTACAGTCAAAATCATCCAATAGATCATTTAAACTTGAATTTGTGCTAGTGGATTGCATACTTGATTCGCAATTAAGGTTAGTGTTTGTCCATAACCAGTCTTTGAGATTCGGTGGTTCACTAAGTTGTTGGTCACATCCTTCTCGACTGCCTTGAGATGTTATAACTCCATCTATATTGCCCAAAGACACAGAATTCAATTGTTCTAACAAAGCTCGCATTCGCTTCCAGTGAGAGAATTCACAGTCTCGTAATGTGGACATCTCCAGGGGGTGTGTCTGTGATAGATGAGAAATCTGATTGGTTTAGATGGGGTGTGTATGTGAACATTTTATGTGATGACAGATTTTAGAATTGCTATTTAAATTATATGAATGTGGATGCTTGCTGTCTGAAGTTCTTAAGAATAAGAATGAAAGCACTTACTTGTGATTTTATGAATACATTTTTATAAATAAATGTACTGTTGTCATGTATGTGGTGGTATTGGAAGTGACTTCTACTCTTAAATATGACTTATCAAGATCCCTGGAGTCATTATTTAACTATAGTCTTAAAACAGGCTGTCACATGAATGGAGGACTGCAACAGTCATCCATCTTTATAAGGGAGTACTCTCAACCGATCCTGGAAACTACAGACCCATTCGGCTGACAAGTTTTATTTGCAAAGCCATGGAAAGAATTATCATGGAAATTATCACCAAGGACAACGGAGACCTCCGGACACTGGATCTACCCAGTTTGGCTTTGTCAAAGGAAGGTCATGCTTACTGAATCTGGTGGACTTTTCTGAAGGACACCAAGGCTGTGGATGAGTGGAAAATGATGCATACTGCTTACCTAGATCAAGCTAAAGCATTTGATATAATACTCCAGTAAGGCATTGTTCACAGACTTACAGAACTTAGGTATAAACTCCTTTAAGATATGCTGGACGGCTAGCTGGCTTACTTAAAGGACCCTGGAAGTTGGAATGGGTGACACGACCTTCACAAAGAGGCTGGCCACCAGTGGAGTCCCCCAGGACTCTGTGCTGGGCCCACTCCTCTTTGGCATCTATTTCTCAGATGTCATAGCCAATGTCAAACGCCTTTGGCTGAGCAAGTTTGCAGATGATTGCAAACTTGAAGCAGTCACTCAATCTCCCAAAATGAAAAAACTGTTCAGGATGGGCTAACACAGATAAACGCTTGGTGCAAAAGGCTTGGCTTAAAACTCAGTACCAAGAAATTAATTATACCACCTTTTGGGAGGTTTACCACTCTGGGTAACTATGTCATTAGCAAAACACTTTTAAAATTTGACTCACTAGTCAGGGATCTGGAAACTCATGCAGACATTAATCTATTCTTTGACCTGCGTGTCCAAGGTAGTAAGAAAATTTTTCTATGTTGCTCAACTTATAACCAATGGCATGGCATCTAGGTCCAGACAGGTCATCATACCACTGTACTCAGCCCTCATCAGACCCATCACTGAGTATAATGCCCCCTTCGAGATGTACCTTGTCAGACACATGCAGCAAAAGGAACATCCACAAAGGTGATCACATCAAAACCCTCTCTCTTTACTCTGTATCATAAAGACTTCTGAGAAGGGATCTTTGCCTGGCATACAGGGCATTTCTGGATCCTGTTTTGATGAACATTTTGCATATCTGCAAAATAAACAACATCAAAACTACTAGACTAAAGACCTAAATTTTGCTTGCGACAATAACTGGATATAATGGAAAGACGTGTTCCTCAGAGAATTTCCATTCTCTGGATCAGGCTCCACATCCATGTGAAGCAGAGTTCCTCCCTGTCCTTTTTAGTGTAACTTGTAACAATGGATAAGTACTTGGAAATTCACCCCTGGTGTGGTTCTTAGGTCTCTGATGGACAGAGGCAGTCAGTAAATCACTACCTATATAAATTAAATTTGTGGGTCACATTTGGGTTACACAGCTAGGCTTATAAGAGCCCTAGTGGTTGCTAGCCTGGTACCTATGGACCTAAATGTGCAAGTAATCTGAGCAAGGTAATGAGGACACAGTGGGGGGGGGGGTAAATAGCATGGGGGCATCTTAAAGCTGTTTCACTAAGGACACTTTTATCTACGTGCAACCCTGCTGATGGGTTTAAGCACTTGCAGTCACTGATGCAAATCATTGCCAGTGTTAGAAATGTTGGCTGTGGTGTTGACATTCCCATCAGTGAATACAGAAACAGCATACATTTTCTTTTGCAGTACATGATATAAATGATTGCTAATTTTACCCACATCATTTCAAGTTTGTCTCAAATTTTTTATTTACCTTTCAGCAACACTTAATATTAAAACACTGACTAAACTAAAAAATACTAACCATTACAGAATGGTAGGTAGAGGTTTCTGTGAGAGATACTTAACAGTTTAAAGTCCATATCCATTCAGCAACACACCAATTACTACAGTGACTACTAACAAAATTAGAATTCCTTGTGGCTGAAAAAATGTGACCCACGTGGATGCCACTTACTTGTGATAAAACCAAAGAGATGGTCTATTATAAAGGGGAAGTACAGCTGCATGGCTTTAATTTTACAACGATCCTTAATTAAATTAATTATACAGACCTCAGCTCCCTCCCAGATACACCACTACCAGGATGGCCGATACAATGTAAGTTAGCAAACATACATGCAAATATTCATCACAAGAACTATGGCAGGAATCCTGGATTCTAGACATGTAAACCTGTACAGTAATTTGCCAAATTAAATTTTTTAAACGATTATCATTAACCACATGTAGCGGGTATTCTAAATGTATTTCTTTCTCAAATATTTAACCTCAAATGCTGAGGCTTACCAATTCCAAAATATAAACATTAGTTTGCCTTACTTGCATATCACTGCTGTTTGAATACGATAACTTTGGAAAAGATCACTTCCTCTCAGAAGCAAAATTACAACTTCCAGTTTAATGTTCAACTTTATTATTATACTGTCCTTGTAAGTTTACTCCCATCTTTGTTGTTACTGTTTATTTAATTTAATCACTTTTTAAATTTAACTCACAGTGTGGTACCTGCAAGTGGTCAGTTGTGATCAGTGTACCACCCTGGTAAACAAATATAAAGTAAAAACAAAATAAAACAAAGACATTTTTCACTTATGGCTTGAGAAGATATGGTCCAACAATCAAACAATAAGTTTAAAAAAAAGTCAGTATATTATGTAATTTTCCATTTATTCAACCTGGGCAAGAAAATAAGCAAAATGACATACAGTGGATATAAAAAGTGTACACACCTCTGTTAAAATGCTAGGCTTTTGTGATATAAAAAATTACACCACAATAAATTATTTCAAAACTTTTCTCACCTTTAGTGTGACCTATACTCTGCACAATTCAATTGAAAAACAAACAAATCTGTTAGGGGAAAAATATAAAAAATAAAAAACGTACAATAAGCTGGTTGCATAAGTGTGCACACCCTTAAACTAATACTTTGTTGAAGCACCTTTTGATTTAATTACGACATTCAGTCTTCTTGAGTACACAACTGTCATCAATTAAATAGAGACCGATTAATCCCAAATAAAGTTCAGCTGTCGTAGTAGGATTTTTCTGACATTTATTCAGTTGCCTGCTATAGCAAAAGCCATAATTCGCAGAAAGCTTACAAAGCATCAAAGGGATCTCATTGTTGAAAGATATCATTCAGGAGAAGGGTACAAAAAATTTCCACAGCATTGGATATACCATGGAACACAGTGAAGACAGTCATCAAAAAGTGGAGAAAATATGGGACAACAGTGACGTTGCAAAGAAATGGATGGCCCTCCAAAATTGATTAAAAAAACGAGACAAAAACTGGTCAGGGAGGCTGCCAAGAGACCTACAGCAACACTGAAGGAGTTGCAGGAATTTCTGGCAAGTACTGGTTCTGTACTAAGTGACAACAATCTCCCATATTCTCCATATGTCTGGCCTAAGGAGTAGGGTTGCAAGACATAAACCTTTTCTTACATAGAAAAACATCCAGGCCCAGCTAAAATTTGCAAAACAATACATCAAGTCTCCCAAAAGCATGTGGGAAAATGTGTTATGGTCTGATGTCGAGACCAAGATTGAACTTTCTGGCCACAATTCCAAAAGGTATATTTGGTGCAAAGATAACACTTTGCATCACCAAAAGAACACCATCTCCACAGTGAAGCATAGTGGTGGCAGTATCATGCTTTGGGGTTGCTTTTCTTCAGCTGGACCTAGGGCTTTAGGCAACGTGGAGGGAATTATGAACATTTTCAAATACCAGTCACTTTTGGCCCAAACCCTTCAGGCATCTGCTAGAAAGCTGAAGATGAAGAGGAATTTCATCTTTCAATATGACAATGACCCTAAGCATACATCCAAATCAACAAAAGAATGGCTTCACCAGAAGAATATTAAAGTTTTGGAATGGCCCAGCCAGAGCCCAGACTTAAAACCAGTACAAAATCTGTGAGGTGACCTGAAGAGGGCTGTGCACATGAGATCCCTCACAATCTCACAGATTTGGAGTGCTTTTGCAAGGAAGAGTCGGCAAATATTGCCAAGTCAAGATGTGCCATACTGATCGACTCCTACCCAAGAAGAAGGAATGCTGTAATTATATCAAAATGTGCTTCAACAAAGTATTAATTTTAGGGTGTGCACACTTATGCAACCAGCTTATTGTATATTTTTTTTTACATTTTTCCTCCAACAGATTTGTTTGTTTTTCAATTGAATTGTACAGGTTATAGGTCACATTAAAGGTGGGAAAAGTTTTGAAATTATTTATTATGGTCACATTTTTATATCACAAACACCTGGCATTTTAACAGGGGTGTGTACACTTTTTATATCCACTGTAAATCAGTGTGAAAACATAAATGGAGTTTAACATTTACATAAAATAAAATATGTACATTAAATGTACTATATCAATTAGGAAGCAATGAAAGACCGCAAGAACAGAAAGCCAGGACAGATGACCAGGTAGGATAAGAAATGCGAGGTCTACATCTTGGAGAAAGCACCTCATTTGCTCTTTTGAGCTTTTTTTGAAGTTGTTTCAGGTTTCAACTTTCTGTTACTTAAGAAGTTAACTTGAGTGTTTCAGCCATTACACGCACAGCTATCTGAGGAAGAGCACCTGATCTGTGAAATATAGAAATAAGTAGCCTGTTTTTTTTTTGCTTATTTTTAGTAGTTATTGCTTATTCTAGATATTTATAGCAATTTTATTGTATACTGCATACTTGTACCGTATTTCATAGCTATTGGTTCACTGCTGGTTTTCTGCTGTGATAAACATTTCTGTAGTGTTTTCTGCCTAAAATAGCTTCCCACCCTCCCTCCGTATTGGCATCATGTCTTTATACCTGCTGGCCTTGCAGTTGCCCGCCCCTACTCTAAATTTCATCTTGAACACTCCTCCCAGTCTAGTGCCATTAGCTCATTTTACCTAATACAGACAGAACATCTGAGAAGGCCAACCCACTTAGTTTCTTTCCTTCTGTTCCTCCTTTCTCAAAAAAAAAAAAAAAAAAAAAAATGCCTGAATCTCCTTGTGTTCTGACTGTGCTTCTCAAACATTTTGGAAATATAGAATATATTTTAGTGCATTTATTAAAACTGTATTTGCCTTAATACTGCTGCAACTCAAGTGTTCTAGGTTGCACTGCATCTGAATGGTTTTAGTGTTGTTTTAGCTACTTGTGTGTGTATATATATATACATCACTTTTCTGTACATGCAGACTAGCTACTCATTCTACAGTATTACTGCCTCTTGTATCGTTTTTCAGTTGTGCACTTGCATTGCTTCATTTAAAAAGTTTTAAATTGCTAATTTTGTAGAGGTTTAATTGCATTTACTGTTTAGGGCTACACACTCAACTGTGTTAGCCTTTTCTGTGTTTATTTACTGTATTATTGCATTGTTTAGCCCGTTTTAAACAACCCCCCCCCCAAAAAAAAAAAAAAAAATACTATCTTGTTTGCTCGTTTCCCACCGTTCCTAGCTAGTGTTGTCCAGATCCCAGGCTTTGCTGGTTTCAGGACTTTATTTTTGGTGTTCAGAGCTATCCAGACCTTGCTGTGGTAAAGGGAAGTTCTACTGCTTAACAGTGGTAGTGGTGAGCATAGTACTGCTTAACACTAGAGTGGTTTCCAGCTCTGAAATTGTAATTTTACTCGCCATTTTGGGCTGATATCTATCCCTTTCAACTTTTTGGCTTAAAAACGCATGTGTTTGCGTATTTTTCGCATCGTGTAGCACCACAGGGCTATGGTTAAACTATTCCAGGTGCCAAAAAGTCTGCTCTTCAAATTTTCCGTTAGAACTAGCTTGTTTATTAGTAGTAGCAGTAAAATCTTAACCCCTGTGACTAGCACTTGCTCTAGAACCTGCTGGAAAGCACTAGGAAGCCTTAAACTGATACAAGCACTCATCTCTCCTGGTTAATAAGGAGAAATTAATCGTAGGCACTAAACAGCCTATAATTGCAAAGTACCTTGCAAAGGTAATGGAAAACAGCTCTTGTACTTTACAAAAACAGCACCTAAACAGGTATGTCCAAAGGTCAGCTTCTGGTGATTTCTCATGTCCACCTGGTGAATCTGGGCATACTGGGACAATGCATGTACACAAACAACCCTCTCCTCCTACCACCCAACACTAAGATGCACTTACATAGCCAAACTGGAAGCAAAGCTCTCTCCAGCCAAGATTGTGCTAGACAGTCAAGAGGAGAATGTAAACACCTGCACTACACCTCAAGCAACACATAGCCCTTCAAAACTCACACCATCAATACCCACACATAGCAACAACACTAAACTCACATATGTGGAGCCCCTTAACATTAACCTGCCCAAGCAACAAGGACCTCCGAAGCTGAAATGCAAACAAACACCAGTCACAACCAAAGTGACATAGCTCACAACACCAGTGTGCCACCCAACAACAGCCTCTAAGGCAAGACAATGTACCCAACACTTTATTCATAGGTGACTCTATAGTCAGGCACACTGATGTCCCACTCACCAGGTTGAACAAGGAAAAAATTACAGTCAGCTGCCAGGATCCGCCACATAACACATGCACTCAAGTCACTCTACAAGTACAAATACGACTCTGTCATTGTCCATGTTGGAGTGAATGAACTGAGATGTACCTCCCTGGACTACATGAAAAGAGACATGGAAGAGCTCTTGGATCATGTGGCCCAGGCAGGTATGACCCTAGCCCTGAGTATTATCATGTCTTCGCCCAGAATGATACCACAGTACAAGGACAAAATGACTGACTCCAACAATCGGCTGAGCTTCTGGTGTCATTCAAAGGGGATCCAGTATCTGCAGGAGCGGCCTTAGGTCAACTGGTTCCCTAGGCCAAAGGGCTCCATGGCGCCCTCCCCACCACATCACCTGCTGCCCCCATCCTGGTCTACCTACACCAAATAAATACTGGAAAAGTGCCCCTAGTAGAGTGGCACCCTAGGCGGCCACCTAGTTGGCCTATGCCTAAGGCTGGCTATGAGTATCTGTCTGCTTGGGATGACATGATTGACAAACCACAATGCTTTGCCAGAGATGGTCTGCACCTCTCGCCCATGGGATTCAGGTTACTGGCTAAATTTCTTGCCACCCCTATAGTGCCTTTTTTAGGCAAGGTTCAAAGGACAAAACCACCACTGTAACAGATACAGGCATGCAAAATCTGAACTTAATGCTACTCGATGCTAGAAGTCTAAACCTCAAAATGCACTCTCTTGAGGCACTCCTAAAAATGGAGAACATCGATATCTGTGCAGTAACTGAGACCTGGTTCAAGGCTCCAGAGAGCACCCCTGCAATACCAGGCTACAACTCTTACCACACCTTTCGGCCACCAAACAAAGACCGAAATACTAAAGGTGGAGGAGTGTCCATATTCACACCTCCAGGCTAGTTGCCCATCACAATGCATCTGAAATTCACCAGGTGCAACTAACAATAGGTAAAACTGCAATCCAATTTGTAGCTTGCTACAGATCCCCCATCATGCCCCAAGATTCTCACTACACCTTTCTAAACCTACTGGAAAATATTAAGATACAACTAAACACCCTAATACTGGGTGATTTCAACTACCCTGCCATTAACTGGGAAAACTACTCTAATACCAACACCTTTTCCCAACGGTTCTTGGAATTCATAAATTCCAATGCCCTGGATCAACTAATCCATTGTCCCACCAGGGGCTCCAATATCCTAGACATGGTCATTACCAACATGGGAGATAGATGCCCTACACCAGTGGTCACCCCCTCATTTGTCAGGTCTGGCCATAAGCTAATCACCCTTGACATCCACATCCCACCCCCACCCCCCAGTAAGGAAACCTCCATAAAAAAGTTCTCCAAGCCAACTTCATGCTACTCAAGTTAGAAGTGACAAACTTCATAACACCCATGCAGACGGGAGCTGAAAGTTTGACTGCTGAATCCTACACTAAGGCACTGTCCAAGCAAATCCACTCATGCATGAATCGTGCCATCCCAAATAGAACCAAGATGCTCTCCTCCAAAAAAAGGAAACCAATCTGGTGGTCCCCTGCCATAAACAAACTATACAACAGAAGAAACTGTTGCAGAAAAGAGGAAAATCCCAGGATGCAAAAAGCTCCCTTACCAGCCTCAGTAAGAAGCCAAGATCCCCTCTTAAAATCCTCCAAAGCTAGTTACAAAAATAAAATTGCCAAAGATTCCAAAGACAACCACAGGCATTCTATAGTTATGTCAAGAATCTAAATGGCAATGCTCAGATCTGCTCTGATCTACAACAGAATGGCATTAAATATACTGATCCCAAGGATATTGCCAATATCCTGGCAGATCCATTTAGTGCCAACTTCACCCCTCCTCACCCCTTAAAAGGGGCCCATCTCAATACCAAAAGATTTCCAAATTCCAGTAATCACGGCCACACAGGTAGAAACCACACTCTCCACAGCTAACAATACAGCATCCATGGGACCAGATGACATCCCAGGCTGTGTACTACATGAACTACAAAATGAAGTGGCACCTCACCCAAGTGTCATGTTTAATCATAGCCTCACCTCAGGCTTTGTGCCCATTGAGTGGTGCACAGCTACAGTTATCCCACCCCACAAGGGGGGGATCCACCTTGGATCCTGGGAACTACCATCCCATCAGTCTGACGATGACGAACCTGATCTCCAAGGGCATGGAATGCATTATCATGGAACTTATAAACAAAGACATTGGTAACCTTCAATCACTGGACCCCATCCAGTTTGGGTTTGTGAAGGGCTGGTCTTAGTCTCCTGAACCGGATTGACTTCTTTGAATCAGTCTCCAGAGCTGTGGACGAGGGTAAGGTGGTCCACACCGCCTATCTGGACCTCATCAAAGCCTTCAACATCCTACCCCACTCTGGATCATAAATAAACTTACTAAGCTGGGCATAAATCCCTACATCACTCGGGTTGCCAACTGGCTTACTGACAGAACCCAGACTGTAAAAGTAGCCGACTAAATCCATCTCCAGAGAAGTGACAAGTGGAGTACCTCAGGGTTCAGTCCTGGGACCGCTCTTGTTTGGCATCTACTTCTCTGAAGTACAGGCCAACACTAAGGGACTTTGACTAACAAAGTTCACAGATGACTGCAAACTGTGAGCCATTATTGAATCCCCAAATTATGTGGATATTCTACAAAAGGGCCTTACAGAAACAGATGCTTGGTGCCATGGGCTCAAGCTTAATGCCAAGAAATTTATAGTTATCCCCTTTGGGAAAAAACATGTATCTATGAATTACCACATAGGTGTCAGTACACTGAACACCGAAAGTGTGATGAGAGACTTTAGGGACACAGGTGGACAGTGGTCTCACCTTCGATAACCACATCACCACAACAGTCAGGAAATCCTTCTAACCTCATCACTAAGGGCTTTTCATCCAGAAAAACGGAGGTCATTGTCCCACTGTACTCATCCCTCATTAGACCCATTATAGAGTACAACTCCCAGTTTGGTATGTACCTCACATGACATCTGCAACAGCTGGAAAGGCCGCAGAAATACCTCACTAAAAGAATCCCAGGCCTAAAGCAAATACCCAATGCTGACCATCTAAAAAAACTCCAGCTACACTCTGTGGCATATCGTCTACTCAGAGGCGATCTCTGCTTAACTTACAAGGACATGTCAAACCCTGAGCTGTTGGACATGCTCCACTTAAAGAAATCCCAGTCCCTCAGATCCACACGTGCCAGGGATATAAACCTTGTCATCACAATGAACAAAACATGCTGGAGGGATAGGTTCCTGACCCAGAGACTCCCCATACTCTGGAATAGACTGCCCATACATGTCAAGCAGAGCGCCTCCTTGGTCCTCTTCAAAAGGAACCTTGACGATTGGATGGGAGATAGGAAATTCACCCCAGGGATCATGTCAGTCACCCTGCTAGACAGGGGTCCAGGGAAATAAATATTGTGGGAAGAAATATCCAGGGAATTGTTATGGCTAGGCTTGTATAGGCCCTAGGGCTGATTGCCTAATACCACCCTATGAACCTAATAAGTTTAGTAATGTATATGTGAGGTAAAGAAATATAGTGAACAGTATGTGATGAAAGGGAAGTACAGGAGTATAGCTATACAGCACTGGAAAGACCTATAAGATAAAAAAAGGAACACATAGGTGAAACAGAAGAGAGTCTGTGACAGGTAAGATGATGAAGAGAAACAAAAGATGAGAACAGAGTAGAGTCACCAAAATGCATTAGTAAGGCTATAGGGCTGAAGTAGTAAGCAAAATGTGAACTGACAGTAAGGAAGAAAATGGAGACAAATGGGAAGCCAGAAAAAAACAGCATTATGAATGCATATAAATAATAGACAACGTTGTATTCCATTTTATCAACCTGTTTACTTTCTCCAATGCTTTGGACTATTTTCAGTTCCCAAATTTTTAAACTTGGTAGTTCAAAAATAGAATGTTGTTTGTCTTTCGGCTTTTTCCTGGTAAGGGGTCGCCACAATGGAACTCCGGTCCGCTAATGATTGGCAGTAGATTTTTTTTTTACGAAACACCGAGGTGCCAGCTTGATGCCCAACCTTCAACTAAGGCATGCCCATTTACACATGTATATCTTTCAAACACTACCCAACCCCAGGGAGGACATGCAGACTCCACACAGAAGGCACTCCCAAGCCAAGCCGAGAATCGAACAGGTCTTGCTGTGAGGTAACAACGCTACCGCCGTACCACCGCGGCAATAATATTGTTTATTCATTTAAAAGTGCAGATTTTCTTCCTGCAGCACAATAATGAGGCTTTCTTTCTTTTAGTATTTCTGTTAGACTGCTTGGATATGTTGACTACCTGCACTGAAGTCACTATTGTTGTATGTCTGCATGTCTTTGCCTACCGTCCTCTTTGAGTCCTACACTGTTCAGTGCTGATGGTTTAATTTCAGGTCTGTTTTGTTACTCACTCTGAGCCACCTCACTGCTGTGAACAGTAGTCTGTTTACAATTGTTGACATTGTTTTGAGTCTTTTGAAGCGGTGCATTTATCAGCTCATTTTCATCTGGCAAATACTAATGTTTTATATTTAGGTCATTCAAGGTACTATCAAACCTTGTGTATCTAATCACACATTTTTTTTTATGTTTTCTCTTTTAAAGTCATACTGGGTCTGAGACTGTCTTACCTTTTGTGCATCAAGTCACAATACTAGGTCCCTTGCCTCTTTTGCCTTTTTGACTGTGACATTACTTATCACATTCAGGTTTACCCTATAGAAGTGTAAACTGTAAATTCATGAAATTTTTGAGAGTTTATTGGACAAGTCAAGTATTTCTACTGTCTATTTTATTTTCCCACATTTTTCATTCTGGTCAAGATCAGCAAATATATCTTTATGCAATTGCTTTATTTTCAGAAACCACCTATTTCAATATTGACATTAACTCTTCTCGGAACCAGTACCCCCTGTTACCTTAACCTTTCTATACTCTTAGTTAATTCTCTAACTTCATCCTTTATAGTTGCACAGTAGTGAGACAGTGCATTTAGTGTAACAATGCCATAGATTTTTCTACAAGTTCTAATTTTTTTTTAATAAAAACAATTATGCTGCTCATCTGCCTCTACCTCCTTTACCTCTAGAGTTATCATTTTGAAATAAGATTTCCTTAGTAAAGTTGTAATGCTGGAATGAAAAAAAAACAAAACAAAACATCAGTTTGATCCCGGAAATATATTCTAGTACAAGCCACTCATTCTTCTGTACCACAGCACTGTTTGTGACCCTAATTTATTGACTTTCTTTTGTGAACCCATGTTGTGTATCTCAGCAGAGGTTAAACATTTGCTCACCTATGAAAAATACATTTCTTTTCAGAAGGCATCAGCAGTC